>NC_041377.1:6682500-6872500 GCF_900634415.1 Cottoperca gobio
GAAACACTGCCTCTATTTAGTGTTTTTACTGAGAGGAGGAGACCGCTGCGGATAATTCGGCTCCCGGTAGAAACCTCCTGAACATCTCAAGTTATCCGAGAAACAAGCTGATCAAACGTTAACAATTAGCTCGCAGCCCATCTATCCTATGTCTGCCAAACTACGTTAGAGGAACACTGATTTTTAACATGTAACTGCTTTATTTAGTGTTTTTACCGAGACAACAAATCCCATGATCCCACGCCACCAAACTCTGTTATTGTTTTGATTGAGAGACCCCTAGTGGCAGAGGATTTCATATTGTGCATTTAAAACGAAGAGTCAGGTCCATGACCAAGTTGCCTGTTTCATTGTTAAACATCAGTTTAATGTTCTTAAAATATTATCTAATATTAATATTATTTCTCTGCCTCAGGTTAGTGGAGTGGATCCCAGAGGTTCCAGCTGATATGCGCTGGCTGTTTGGTGTGGCAGGTAACATGTACCAACAGGCCTGGAAAGGAGCACCAGTCCAAGTCCATTAGGTGACGGATGATTTTTCTTACAGTGCATACATTGTGCACACATACAGTCATACAATTTTCTAGCCTCAAAATGACGTAACAAAACATAGAACAAAAGATATAAGAAAGTAATAAAATAATCACATAAAGAAAGAAAGAAAAATATAACAACAATAATAATAACTTGTGTCATTGACACTGAGCCACATACAGTATGTTTCTTTGTTGGTTAGATCACAAATCTGATTGCTTTGTTTTCCCAGCTACATATACATCAGGGTCGGCCCTCCTCCGGTCTAGAAGGAGCAGCTGTTTGATAAACACCAGAAGAACTTCTGCACTGTGTGCGGTTTAGCTACCACAATCACAGTTTAGCTAGTGTTAGCTAACAACTATCCATAAGCTAACACAATGGATGAGTCATCTTTATGAACCAGTAAGACAAATATGTCATCCTCTTCATGGACGCTAACTCACGTCGCTCCCTCGCCCAGACCGATCAGCTCAGTGTGCCTTTTGTTTTATTGTAGGGTTAGAAACGGCACGTTGCTTTACTGAGACCTGGAACTTAACTATAGCTGCTGTTCTCACAAGGACAGAGACTGAAGTTGTGAAATAAACTCTTACATATCTGTGTAATTGACTTTACAGTGAGCCGTGCCTGAGGAAATGCTTGAGTGTGCCGCCTCTACCTACAGAGTGTGACAAACCCATGCAGAGAGACAAACTGCCCGCTCTTTCCTCCCTCGACCTCCACGGAAGCTACTGGGAGATCCCCAAATCTACCTCCTCCTTCTCCTCCTCCTCGCCACAACATTCTCACATCGTCCCCTCCTCCCCGCAACAAGTCTGCTTCTTTGTCGGCTCAGAGGACGAACCTCACAGCCATGCACAGCAGTAAAATTATTCAGCACCTGCACTTTGACTTTTACAGATCTCCAGGCCTCCATATAATGACTTTAAGGTGACAAGAAGCACCTTCTGGCAGCCATATTGGAAGTCTGCCGGCCTCATTTTTTAAAAGTGTAATCTTGCCAGAAATGGAAAATCTAATTTTTTCATGAATCTGACGAGTTTTGTTTTTGACAGTATTCTATCAGTGGCTCTGGCTACAGCTGGAGCTCGGACCTTCTGACTACTTTTGTGAGACAATTGTTATCATAACCGAGGGAAATGATGCCAAAGCTACAAACAGTTGTAATAAACTTAAGTGTCCTTTTACTGAGATGATGTCAAGGACTCGACAGTTGTCGACTGCCTCACAGAACTCTAAATGTTGAGTAAATTAAGTCAGTTTACTCCCTAATAAAATTGCTGACCTAGCCCATTTTCTTTGTGTAAAGCCAGAAACTGTTCTCCACAATGGTGTCAGATGTTGACACAACCTAGAGGTAATTGGTTTTACTTAATTTGCCAAAATGAAACACCAATGCTGACTGTGCTGGTCAAGAGATTCAATGTGGTCTGACCTTCAAGCGAATCTGTAAAATAATATTCTCTTTAGATTAAACAATTTCAATGATTGATTGTTTTGTTTATTTGGGTGTCCTGCACAAAATGGTGACAAGAGACAATAACCAGGATGGCCACATGACAAATCATAATAAAGTTCCAAAGATTCAACAGTTGATTCCTCAATTCACCAGACAAAATTAAATCTATCCTCAACACTCAGATTTTAAATATGCTGATGTGTAGTAATCTTTGATTTGAATGTTAATGGATTTTTCCAAAGTAGGTAATAAATATGTTTAATATAATAGGTAATAATAAACCCAGATTACATTTGAAAAAAAATAGTTAATTAGATTATATATACATTGTCAAGGATTACTTGAAAACCTTTTGATCACATCTTTAAAATATGTCAAATTTAAAGTCATGAAACTTTTTCTCATGGTATTAAGCTATGAAAGCGTATCCCACATGTTGTAGAGTACACACATGAAGAGATTGGCGACAGGTGGAAAAACAACAACAACAACTTGCTTTCCCTTTTTTAATGCAACAAAAGCGGGCTGCTCTCAGAAGCGTACACACTACATACAAAGAAACAAACATTTTAAAGTAACAAAATAAGAATTAAAGGGCTAAGCCTTCAGGTTAGGTTTTTTCAGATGTACCTTTAAATGAAGGCTCATTTAAAATTTGGTTTATTCTATCTAAAATTTGTGTTTGATTTTTTTATGGTTCATGAAAATGCCAAATGGCTTTAGATTTATAAAAAATTGCTGTATGAGTTTTTCTTTCCAGCTGATCAATGCAACCCCATCCGGTTCAACCGTGCCGGAGCCTTGTTCGAATAGGTAAGGATTATTTGGAGCAGGTCGCTCAGAACTACACATTGCACCTTTAACATCTGTTGGGTCATTTCACGCTTTGCGCATGCGTCCTGGCTCACAACCAACATCAGCAAAGAGGAGGATGGCGGAGGATGGGAGGGAAGAGTCGGTGGCCGCTGACGACGACTCAGACTATACAGCTGAAGACAGGAGCTTAAACAACACGGTAAAACAGCTTCCCTTTGCTGTTTTAGTTGTAAACCTGTCATACCAGCGGATAAAGGCTGTGTTAACGTTACAGTGCTAACAGTTTAAAGCTCAGAGCTAGCGTACATCATGTTATAGAGAAGCTAGCTGAATGTTAGTTATTACACGTTGATAAGGCACAATTCAAATAAAACGTTCGCCTTTTAAAATGATTTTTTCAGGTCATGAACTGTATGAGCCACCCATTATGTCCATGCTAACATAAAAGTTAGTTTGCTTTATATATAACGCCAATGTTTATAGTTAATATGGACAGCTGTTAGCTAACAGTCACAATAAAGCATGAGCAGACTGCAAAGGGTGTTCAGGTTGTTAATGCTACCGACTGTGTGATGTGATGGTTCAGATGGTGGAAGAGGGCTCTACTCTCCTGCGCAGAATGGAGATCTGTGTTGCTGAGGCTGAGAAAAGGAGTGGCAAAAATGCAGTGAACATGCAGGAGACGTTCACTGTGTACCTCATTGAAACACGGTGAGAATAACCCTGATCAAATGACTCATTTGAAAGGAAGTGCTGTGGGTTTGAGCTGAGATGTTTTGATAAATGTACTTCTGTTTCAGCCCTGTTGTGCATGAATTTACTTCTGTCTTTTGTCATTGTGCAAACACAACTAAAACAACATTTTCCCGTGACTCTCTCCTTAAAGGCCAATGGATGCAGTCGCTGACGGTCGTAACCCAGCCCCCGACTCTCTGTGGAGGAGATACAGTGAATTTGAACTGCTGCGGAACTACCTATTAGTTACATATCCATACATCGTGGTCTCCCCTCTGCCTGAGAAGAGGGTGAGTTTAGTGTGGCTCTGCTTTCCAAATACTGTTCAGTGACTCTCAGAGGATTGAAGCCTTGTTTTATGTTCTTTAAGAAATCTAATATAATGTGGCAGAACAGGAAGTAGGTTGAGAAATCACCATTGGCTTCCGGCTAACTCCTGGTAAATTAAGACCCCTAAATCAACCATTATCAGCCGGATTTCTTGTTTGTTTGCTCCATGTATTTCAGAAAAAAAAGCTACCATAGAGTCATTAATTAGTAGACAAAGTGTGATTAATTAGTAGACAAGTTTGTTGTTTTTTCTCCAGGGGAAAGGGACAAACAGTTGGTGTTTTTTACAGCAAAACATACCATGTCAGTGATCAATAAGAAAAACTAACAGGGACTTTGTAAAGGTAGAATAGTGGCTTATTTTAGAGTTGCAGTTTTCTTGGTCGATTCCGAATTCCAATTTTTTTGCTGATTCTGATTTTCTTTCTTTCTAAGAACTATAATTGACAGCATACACAAACATTTTTGTAACTTTTCTTTTGTAGAAAAATAAAATATAATTGACATTCACTTACATTCTCTACAAAACTGCACCTAGTTACAGGACTTTCTCTCACTCTCACAAACACTAAAAAATAAAAGTGGTGACTGGACAAAAAAAATGCAACTGAAAACAAATTGCAGTGTATTCAAATGCATCTAAAATGTTTTAGTTGCCCAGAAGAAAACAGGTGCTACATATCCTTATCACAACATAGTTCCAAATGTTTTCAGTTCTACAGCTTATTTTGAACTTGTAGTTGTTACAAATTGAGAGCGTTATGTCTTCTTCTGACATTAAACCATCCTGCAACACATTTGTTTAAATTTTCCAAATAATTGGATATACTGTATTAAACTGATGAACCGCTGCATATTGTTAGATCCGCGTAGGTCGCGTCCTGGTCCCTCAGGGGCGAGTCTCGACCAACTCTCCAACTAACGGGTCCGAGTCCTAATCCTATCAAGTTCTACCTTAACTAGAATACAGCGACTATTTAAGTTGGTAGCGAGGAGACTTAGCCTAGTGTCTACTGCCTGTATACAACAGTCTATCCCGCTTGCACCAATAATCCCGACAAATTGAATAGCGATGTGAATTCAGCGGCTACTACCGGTCACCAGTCTGACAGCTCTCCTCTATGATCTGTGCACTTGGTATTGACAAGGTTTAGTTAGTAGTCAGGAATTGAGCACAGGGACATGTTTAATCTACTTGCTAGAGACAACCATTAACAGAACCACTGAGATGTTAATCGCTCCAAACCTTATAAAATACCTTATAAAGATACAAATTCTTACTGTCCACAATTCTAGGTTTAAATCAAAAGATTCATTTTATTTTAAGTATTAAAGTAGGGGCAAGGCATACACCTTACATTGATTCAAACAACATGTAACATGATTATCAGAATTGATGAACTATAATATAAATCCCTAACACATAACTGCCATGTCTATCTGATTTACTTATCGATGTAACAACTAGTGCACCAAAACATATAATTGATAGCTAAAGCAAACAAACTGCAATATTGTCAAGTGAAATGCTTAAAGCAGGCCGTTTCCTTGTTCTCTTGCATGCAGGCAGAGTTTGTGTGGCACAAGCTGTCGGCAGACAACATGGACCCAGACTTTGTGGAGCGCCGCAGGGTCGGGCTGGAGAACTTTCTGCTTCGTGTGGCATCACATCCGGTCCTCTGCAATGACAAGATCCTCCACCACTTTCTCACCGAGGTACATGCTGCAGCTCTGCGTCAGTGAAGTGATATACAATAGCTTAATAATAATAATAACCTTTACTGCTATGTGTGGCAGGAACATGGATGGAAGGAAGTGGTGTATGAGACAGGATTTCAGGCTAAGGTACTTTTTGGAACTTCTATCTTTTTATTCTTACAGGCATACAAAGATGTTCAGCGTTCACAACACTTGACCACCTCTTTGTTACTCGTATTTCAGGCAGATTCCAGGCTGAGAGCTCTCAGTGCCACCTTCAGGGTGAGAAATCCAGATAAGTAAGTTAGTGTTTCCTAAACACAACGTAAGAACGGCTCGATTGGATTGAAAGTGTCAAAAGTTACCATTAATGTTAAAATAATGAATCTCTTGTTATTAAGAGTTCTATTTTAAAGTAGGAGATAACTTGATGTTGACTTCACTGTTTACAGGTAGAATACTCACAATTGGTATTATCCATATGATCACCCAATGTGCGATACATCGAGGGCCACAACTAACAATTATTTAAAAATATATTTAATCATTTGGTCTATAAAACATCAGAACAAGCTCTAACACAAGATAACATCATTACGCTTCTTGTTTTGTCCGTCCAACAGTTCAAAACTTTAAAAAGGAAGCAAATTCTCACATTTAAGAACCTGGAGCCATCAAATGTTTGTGCTTGGAAAAAGACCTTTAACATTTAATTCATTATCAAAATAATAATTAAATATTATAAAAATCATTTCAAGGATAAATAAATACATACAATAAAAAAAGGGGATAAATTAATTTATAATATAATGTTCTTTGTACATGTGTCTTCATTTTCTCTTACTTAGACGCTTCATAGACATGAAGCACTACAGCGATGAGCTGCAATCTCACACATCTCAGCTGCTCCGAGCACGAGCAGTAAGTCTCTCTACCTGTCTTTCTCTCATACACACACACACACACACACACACACACACACACACACACACACACACACACGCACAGATTGAATTCATGTTGGCTTAAAATATATTTTTAATTGCGTTATGCTTCAAACCTTTAAACTGCAATAACTGATTTTTTTGGTTGTTGTCAACACAACGTTAACATATTGTCGGGGAGCTATTGAAGTTCTGGTGGTCTTACAAGTTATAACAGATTCAAAAGAAGCTCACTGGAGAAGAACAAAGTTAGATACAATAGAGTTTATTCTTGCACAAGTACAGATCAAAACTTTGAGGACACACCCGGTTGAGTTCTGGGGAACTTAAGGATCTATACTCCTTTCTTATACACTTTAGTTCACACCTCTTTTCCCATCGTCTTAGTCTCCTGACAATAAATCAAGGGACTGTGTTTTTCCCCATTCTCTCTTGATCTAACACCTGAGTCCATAACATTTCCATACATACGGCTTATCTACCCTGTGTGGGATGTCGTAGGGTTAACACGCATAGTCTAGGTCTGTCTTATGCCCACTCTACAGGCGCATGTCCCCCCCTCTCTCCTTCGCTACATGCTGAGGATCTCATAAATCTCTTTTATGGGTTAACTTGGGGGGCTTTTTCACTCCCATATGCTCACTTTTACAATGGCCCTCAAACCTTCTGACATGCAACCTACTACGCTGTTATAAATCAGATTGAGTATATTGAATATCACAGTCACTGAATATTACACATTATTGTCGTATATGTTGGATACAAAGTACTGAACATTTACTACAACAATATCACCTTTTAAGTTGACATGGTAAACGTGTTCGCAAAGAGCTGCGTATTTACACATCCAGCAGTTACAGAGCAACATTATCATTCACTTGAAGTCATGTTGGTGTCTGAATGTCTAATATTATGTATTTTCTGTGTCTCTTCTAGAGGGTTGCAGATCGACTCTACTGGTGTTTACAAGGTCCACGGGAACTATGGGAGGGTTTTCAGGTTTGACAACAGCCATATGATAATGTATCTGTGCAGAACTGAACAAATGAACCTGAATTGCTGATGAATGTGTCCTATTGTCAAGTCAAATAAATGTTAGTCCAAAATCATATTACAGCATACAACACCATCTACTCTTAGACCTTCAATTTGGACAAGGGAAAAACAAACTACTTTCACAGCTTAAAAAGTGTGTAACTTAAGGACAGATCATAATATTAATACAACAAATACATTTGTTTCAATATAAATGAATTATACTGCATATCATGTCATGTGTTGACTGCAGTGAGTGGAGTGCCATAGAGAAAGAGATGGGAGATGGACTGCAAAGTGCCGGTCATCATATGGACGCGTGAGTGTCTATCTCTGTTATTATAGCTTCATGCTTTTCCTCAACAGATTTCTATATGTAACACATACATGTAACACTGTGGGGTTGTTGCTGCCGCTAACACCTTGTTTAGACAAATCTTGTTTGTCTCACCTGTAGATATGCTGCCTCAATAGATGATATCTTAGAAGAAGAGGAACATTACGCAGACCAACTGAAAGAATATCTCTTTTATGCTGAAGCTCTGAGGTAAGACCCAATTTGAACAACATTGTCACAACATATTTTAAAGGCTCATGACATAGTGGCTCCATGAAAGTTAAACTGTCCCCAGTTGAAGCCTGAGACGAGACTTGATTTGTTCTTTTTTTAACATCATGTTACTGATGTCCATCATATGGACTGTCTAATGTCTACCTGAATGCTTTGTATATGCTCTCTGCTAATAATAATTAGAGCTTAGCGAATCTGACTGAACTGAGAGAACTGTCGGATGAGTTTTTGATCTGCTTTATTTTAGCTGATAGGCTACCGATCAAATTAAAACATGCCTGGGTCTGCCCTGAAAGCGAGACCTAGGATTGGCTCTGTGCAGCTCTAATTACAACTACGATAAAGTTAGGCTGCATTCACAGCAAACGCCAGGCCTCCCATTTAACCCTGCGCTAATCTCCACTACGCTTGTGAGTTACTAGTTACCGCGGTCACAATTCAGGTTTAAAGGTTAAAAGTGTTGCCATGTGGGATGTCATTTAATTGTGCGATTTCACTGAGGAGTTGTAGTTCATCTTTTTCCATTCATTCTCTGTAAAAAATGTAATTTTGTTAATGAGTTCCATTAATTAATACATTTCCCCATTACATCACTGGATATTGGCACTTTGTCAAAGGCTTAGTATTCGAGCACGGGGGCAGCAATATATTGTGATATTATATAGTACACTTTGCTTTGGCAGGGCAGTGTGCAGGAAACATGAGCTGACCCAGTTTGAGCTTGAGATGGCCTCCCAGGACCTCATCTCCAAGAAGCAGCAACATGAGGAGCTGGCTACAGGGGTACACTATACTCTTACTGCTACTAACTGTTATAACTACTGTTATATACTGTATGTATTCCTCAATTCATTGCTTTGTGTGTTATTGTTAAGCAGGGATAGCTGCTTCTGTGAGGAGATGTTAACATATTCCACGTGTTTTTACGTCTTCCTTAGATTGTTCGGACGTTCTCCTTCAAAGGCATGACCAACAAGCTTTTTGGCCAAGAGGCACCTGAGCAACGGGAGGCCAGACTGAAGCTGCTGGAGGAGCTGATAGTAGAGGGTGAAGAGGCTGTCAAGGAGAAAACGGTGGAGTGCGAGTGAGTCATGGACACTGCTTAATGCTTGTAGATTGTGTGATAAATCAGCCTTCAAGGATAATCACATGTCCGGTCCATGTCCATGATTATAGGTAATATATTTGCCAAATGTGCGTGTGCTTCATTTGTTTTATTGCAGCGTGCATGTTGAAAGGGGATGGGTGGATATGCAGCGCTTTAAGGAGCAGAAAGACAAAGATCTGCGGGAAGCGCTCATCAACTATGCTGTCATGCAAATCAGCATGTGCAAAAAGGTAGAGAACATCACATCAGCTTTCTGAAGGTTACAGGGCAACTGTAGTGGTCACGTTCATGTGGTTTGTTTGTTTTCTCTCCCTGCAGGGAATACAAATGTGGAGCAATGCCAAAGAATGTTTCCTCAAGATGTAAAGTCGAAGCCATATTCAAAGGATTTCACTTCTCTGTGATGCTCAGATGTGGATGCTGGGAAATTATGCCAATGTCCGCTGGTTGAGGTTTGAAAACAACCACTGTAAAGTGACAACATTGAATATAAAAATAATGTAGTTTCAAGTATTTACACACAATTAGTTCATATGCAACTAATTCTCAGTAGTGATTTCACTGTTAAGCTTTTGTGGAGTGAAAAGTGGATCCCACAAAGCACAGGACTTGGACACTGGAGACCGGGGTTCACAGGGTTGACTTTCTCAATGTTTAGCCAAGACCATTTTCTCTCACCTTTAAAAGAGGCACTTTGACAGACCGGGAGTGTGGGATTTGACGGACATTGGCATTTACCAGGCAAAGATTTTTGGAGTTTAGACCCATACAAGGGACTAATGTTACCTGTTTGGTTCGGTTCAAATAAACTTGTTTAGGCCGGTCTGAAAACAGTTAAACGCACCAAACAAGTGGACGGAGGCTGCCTGAAAAAGAGGGTCTCGGTCCAGATCCAACCAGACTCTGGTCCAGTTTGTTTATGGTGTTCTTAAATTGTGATTAAGTGTGAGTGTTAAGCAAACTGGACCAGAACTAAAAGTCAATGTCTGTGACCTGTGCTGCCTAAAATTAAAGGCATCTAAAATATGATACATTCATGCTTTAAAGGAATCATTTAAAGTGAAGATGTTGATCACATGTGGTGATGTCCAGGACAATGTATTGTACTAATGTACAGTAAGCTGCACATAAGATGTATGATACTCAGTCTAAGATTTTATTTAATTTAGTTTAATTGAATATATACTTAATTTATTGACTGAAACGTTTTGCCTGTTTAAATAACATTGTACTTCCTGTTTCTGATGCTTGCCAGCAATAAGCTTTGTGAGTGTATTAATGTAAGTTTTCATAACTCCATTTGTCCATACCCTTTTATATTTCAAATTTTATGCTCAATTTGGATGGATAGCTCTTGTTTGTTCTATTTATTTGAATAAAAATGTGTCACACCACTGACTGTATTTGTATTTAGTTTTTATTACAACATTGACTAAGAAATATACATATGTTTTTATAAACCAGAAATAGTCTGATATATCGTAGCTTTATTCTAACTTTACATAAGACATAATTTGAGACACACACACGCATTGCAGTACATCAAAATATCTGAATGTGTGATAGAGGAATATGGTATTGATGTGTATTTATTAATCTGATACTGTATGTTTAAACCAATAATTTATTAATTAGTTTTGTATAACAGCTTGTTGCAGTTCCTCTCTTAATATGATTAATATCAAGCAGTAGCAGAATAGAGAACATGATATCAATAATACAGTGTAAAAATACTCAATTACAAGTCATGCATTCAAAGTTGTACTTACCAAAAGTATTATCAGTAATATGTAAAAAAGGTGGAATTCAATGTATTTACTTTATGTATGATGTGATAAGACCTACCAGTTGAATTATTTAAACTGGTTTCTGATAGGAATCAACTTGTTTCAAGAACATTTCAGAAACAAGAATAAGAATAAGAAATGCTGCTTTTAAATTTCATTAAAAAAGTATTTTGGCAAATAGCGTTTTAAAGTACAAGTGCCCTTTAAAGTTCCCACAATGCACTTCTGGCTCAGCTGTCAAACTCTTTCCGGGTTTGCGCACTCCACCTCCACGTGAGTGATATTTTATTCGAGCCAAATGTCAACACACTATACAATTATGAATGGAGACGAGGACGAGGACTACAGAGCGTTTGTGGCCCTACATGCCGGAGCCCTGCAGTCCTCAGGAATACCCCTCATCTACTGGAGGAGCCTCCATCACAAAATCACCAACGAGGTGTGTCTTCAGCTAACATCCAGCCACGAAGCACCGTGTCACGCGTTAAAATAAGATGTAGGTTCATGCTTAGGTTTCATTAAGTGTAGTCCAGTCGTGGAATAAACATACAAATAAATATTGTCATACACTAATTTTCACGTCCATATTTTCAACTGCACATGGGCGAACAACGCCAGTTTGGATAAAGATAAGGCTACTAGCAAGTAATGACAAATAACACACACTTTTATGTGAGATAAGTGTAACCTTAGATTATGTTACGACTCGATACCATTTGATGTATGTACGACGAGAAGCAAGCAAACTTTAATTTGACAAATTCTGGTGTTGTCTGGTGGTGACATGAGAAAATAGGCTCATATATTATCTTTTTGTGTGTCATAGATTTATGATGCTGGGGAAGTTTTCGGAATCATGCAGTTCCAACAAGAAGAAGAAGAAGAAGACTATGATAAGGAGGAGGACAATGGAGAGAATGAGAAGAAGAAAGGAGACAATCCTGGAGCAGTGATTAGCTGTAAAGTGGTTGTGACCCAGGAGGGTGGGCTGCAAGCCTATGAAGCGACCAGGTGAGGGCACAAAATCCCACTTGACAGAAGAATTTAGCAGTATTTTGATGTTGAGCAATAAACCAAGCTCACAACCCTGCCTAGTTAGTAAGTCAGCTAGATAGGTAGTGTGTGCAGCTTTGTGACACCAGTAAAAAACGATAATGTATGCAACTACTTCATTGCCTGAATGAATCACCATACTGGTCCTCGTCCAATCAGGTGATTCACTGGCACTGCCTTGTTTCGATTCTGACAGGTTGAGACAGTTTTGAATTTGAGCGCCTCAACCCTTTATAACCGCAAATGTGTGGGTTGTTGTCGTAGTATGCGTTGTTGCTGTTGAGTTGTTGGTATTGCGTTTGTAATGGATCATTATGGAGCCAGCCAACTAGTGAAACAATTGTTATGCACGCCAGCATCATCTTCCTTGTGAGCAAGTACAGAAACCAGATCTAAATCTGTTAAAAGAGCCAGTTCAACTCGTGGGCAGTGCCGAGGTTTCCTTGAGCAATGCACCTGACCCCCCACACTGCTCCACGGGTGACATGAATTTATAAAAAAAAGGCATGAAATACAAATGTTATTGGGGGGAAATGATAAGTCCTATAATTATAATGAAAATAAGAAGGATGAAATAAAATGTTACAATGAGTTGAATCATTTATTAAATGATTTCATAAATTCTTGTTTCATGTGATAAATAAAAAAGTTTTTGTTATTTATTGGATAATGAAGACTCATTCAGCTCTTCAGAGTCTTACCGTAAAGCTTAATTAAGAAAAACAAAAACAAATTGATGGATATATATTGATTTAAATGTTTTTTTAAAGTTTTTAAAATGAGCTTTTGACCTGAACATCTGTCCATTTTCCTCCTGTGCTTCAGTGTTTTCCTAGTGGATCATGCCTGGACGTATCGTGTCGACCACACCCGTCAGCAGTTGGAGCAGATCCCCGGCCTGCTGCCCAGAATGGCCTCCCTCATGGGGGTGGACTTCCACGGCGAGGCCCCTGACCCGGACACGGTGGAGCTAGTGATGGAGCGCATGTGGAAGTACAACCAGACTTATAACCTCTCCCAGGGGGTACGTCTTATTCATACATTTATTTATTCACCTTTTATTCAAGCCTTAAAGCCCTCTTACTTATCATACTTCTATTGAAGTGGTCGTCATGGCGTGTCCCTGTTTACTAAAGCCCTTTTCTCACATGGAACCTGTGATGAAATCTGAGAACTGGTTATCTTGTGGTTAAAGAAGTTTTTAGGAGAGATTTATGGCATACGCAGAGGAATTTATTGAAACTTGATCGAGGAGAAAATAGGGATAAGCGGTACAAGTGAAATCTCTCTGTAGTGCCACCTCTAGTTCTGAACGTTACATCCTGGCGCAAATATGGTTATTCTTTATAGAGATCCATCCATCCATCGTCTACCGCTTATCCGGGATCAAATCGCGGGGGCAGCAGCTCCAGTAAGGAACCCCAATCTTCCCTTCTCCGGGCCACATCCGCCAGCTCCGACTGGGGGATCCTGAGGCGTTCCCAGGCCAGTGAGGAGATATAATCTCTCCACTGAGTCCTGGGTCTTCCCCGGGGTCTCCTCCCAGCTGGACGTGCCTGGAACACCTCCCTAGGGAGGCGCCCAGGTGGCATCCTTACTAGATGCCCGAACCACCTCAACTGTCTCCTTTCAACGTAAAGGAGCAGCGGCTCTACTCCGAGTCTCTCACGGATGGCTGAGCTTCTCACCCTATCTCTAAGGAAAGCTCAGCTACCTAATATTAACGTGTGTTTATAGCCATGCTAGCAGCTAAAAAAAACAAAGGATGGGAAGTCTGTCGGTCCACCCCTTTGGTCCGTAGTGAATCTCCACAGCTACAGTGGAATATGGAACAGACATTCATTGTTCCCAGAGGATCAATTGTTTTGTATTTAATGCTAATTATCAAACACCAGTATGCTAAACGCTAAACTAAAATGGTGAACATGGTAAACGTCCACATTAACATGCTAGCATTATGATTATCAGCTGGTTATTATGCTGATGTTAGCATTTAGCTCAAAACACATACACATGTTGTTTCAGTAGTAATAAACTTAATTAGTTTTATTGTACAAGACATATTTGTGCCTCCTTTCAAATTCTTCTGTATTCCCACCCCTCAAACTCGACCATTGTATGTTAGGTAGACTGGAAGTCATCACAACAAACTGACAATGGTATTCTTGTGTCTATCATCCACCCCTCCCCCCCTCTACTCACTGTCCTTAAAATGCATGAACACAGATCTACGTGGTTCTTCCTCACACTGACTGCTTGCACTCTGTGTGATTGTTGAACCTTCTCTGCGCAGAGAATAAATACTAATAAATACTGTTTTCATGTGCAGACTCCAGAGGACAAAGTTCCGGTGTGGTACATCATGGATGAGTTTGGCTCCCAGGTGCAGCACTCGGACACGCCCAGCTGCCGCATGGCCCCCTTCTTGTACATACAGGGCGAGCTGACCTACTCTGTGCTTTGGCCTCTGCAGGATCTGCAGGAAGGAGGTACACGCGCACGCATTTTTACGTCATTTAAAAAAGCGGTGAACATCGGCCGTCTGCAGAGTGAGATGTCCCAATTCTCGTTACAAAATCCATACTCTTTATACAGAATAATTATCCCCCCCCCCTCCCCATCTTCGTGGGTCTTAGCTCCTTTTATCGCATTTATCCCCCGTTGTGATGGTAATTAAACCATTTTTTATCACCTTCTGGTAAGAAATGAACAAATACAGAAGTTGTCTTTGGAGTTATTTAATGAAGAGTCAGAAGTGTTCAACAGAATCAATCGGTTTCAGCTGAAAGGACAGATGATCTGCAACAACGTGTGTTACAAGTATCTGACCCCGAGTCATTTATACAGTAGAATTGCTCCGGCAGGTCATACACATTTCTGTCTACCAAATGGGAACAAAGGCACAGAGACTGGTAACATCCGTCTAATCTGCTTATTGCCTGACAATGGTCACACTGGCACCTTGCTGTCTGTCAAAAGCTCGCAGTCAGGGACATCTGACATGTGTGAGAAAACACAGGGTCAGTCCCTGTAAGGCCAATCAACAACTTTTCTAGAGACAAAATATAACCAGAAGACTATATGATACATTTCCACGACACCCGCTACTAATGTATTATCATATCTGCCTAACAGAAAGAACTTAATATCTTTGTTTGCACCATATCCAGCTATGTTTCTTTCCAAAATATATTCCAGAAGCAGTTCCTCTCTATGCCACTAGTTTCCCTCTTCTTTTCTGCTCTCATACGTTCAGTGTTCAGAGTGATTTATAGTGCTGACATTTGTCTGTGTTTTTTTATTATAGGTCTTCACACATTTACCAGGTGCATATGCAGAGTGTTGTAGACATCATGTGTGTTGAAATAGTAAGTAGAACACACAACAGTCATAGCATGGTACACAAGACCAAGCTTAGTTTGCAACGTGCACCCTGATGAGAAGCTGTTCACCTCTAACGCCTGGGAGCAGTCTTATCTCTTGTCTCGCTATGTTCATACTCCCTCCGGCCAAGGCTGCTTCTTATCAGCTTTAGTCCTTATTATTATTATTGTTATTATTATTATCTTCCCATGGCTTGGGAAAAAGACCACTTGTCTCAGAGGCTCTGTGGTTTGATAAAGGTTGATTTATGACCAGAGAAGTCTTTAATACTGAAATGAAGATTGTTGATAGATAAACTTGTCTTTGGCGTTTAGGTTCAATAATCATACAGAGTAGAGAGGGGTCTTATTCATTATGTTTACAATAAGGGGGCCCTTTGTATGATCCATACCATATGTGCATATGTTTTGACATGAGATCCATGCCCTAAGAAAGTTAAGGGGATCCCTCAATGGTCATGAGGAAGTGACCGTCACATCTAGAATAGATAACCTATTGTGCCATGAGTCTGGGGCAATGTCATGTGTTTGAATGTATGACAAGGTCGGTTGTTCATTTAGGACTCAGATATGATGAAATGTTCTTTCCCTTGTGTCACATTTATGGTAAACAATCAGGCTATCATGCTATTTTTGTGTTTTCTTTTTCTATGTGTATCATTTAGTCTTTTGGAGAACCAAACCTATGGGGGTCATATGTAACAGTTGTCACAAAAAATACAAATGTCCGCCTGTTCAAAACTACAGCTACGGACCAGCTGTAGGAAATGACTGAACCTTTTAGCTGTTCTTTAAAGATTTACGTCTTCAGTAGGAACCAATGTGCTACGAGCTGAGAAGCTCAGACAGTACAGAGGGCAGAGAGTATTGAAAGGCAACATTTCCACAGCAAAAATCTTTTTATTTCCACAGAGGAAGTAACCCGTGACTATACGTATGGGGAAACAGACCCCTTGGTGAGGCAATGCCGTCTGTTACCATGGAAGCCTGCTGATCTAGAAGGGGTCAGCAGTGTCACCACTGAGCCCCCGGACTCGCACTACGAGGTGAGGGTTATCACTTTGATTTATGAAAAACGACACGCATAACTTCCCCTTTTTTTTGACATGTTAATGGTTTCAAAAAATTAAAAGAATCGACACTCTTAACCCCAAACCGTTTCAAGGGAACTCAAACATGTCTTTTGTGCAGTACAACACCGTTTATAATGCGATAAATCATTTCAAAAAAGAGAAACCACAAGCTTAATTTCTTTGATCATTTAAAATATATATATATATATATATATATATATATATATTGTAATAAAATAGAATCTTTTATATAACATATTTTTCAAGTGCCCACGTGTTGCCAATATTGGAAAGAAATGGGAGCTCCACATGTATACATATTGAACTATTTACATTTTTACAAACCTCTACTTAAAACCTCCCTCACACCTCTCTCCTCTCTGCTCTCTCCTCTCTCCTCTCTCCTCTCTCCTCTCTGCTCTCTCCTCTCTGCTCTCTCCTCACACCTCTCTCCTCTCTGCTCTCTCCTCACACCTCTCTCCTCTCTGCTCTCTGCTCTCTCCTCTCTGCTCTCTCCTCTCTCCTCTCTGCTCTCTCCTCTCTCCTCTCTCCTCTCTGCTCTCTGCTCTCTGCTCTCTGCTCTCTCCTCTCTGCTCTCTGCTCTCTCTCTCTCTGCTCTCTGCTCTCTCCTCTCTCTCTCTGCTCTCTCCTCTCTCCTCTCTGCTCTCTCCTCTCTCCCTCTCTCTCTCTCCTCTCTGCTCTCTGCTCTCTGCTCTCTCCTCTCTCCTCTCTCCTCTCTCCTCTCTGCTCTCTCCTCTCTGCTCTCTGCTCTCTGCTCTCTCCTCTCTGCTCTCTCCTCTCTCCTCTCTGCTCTCTCCTCTCTCCTCTCTGCTCTCTGCTCTCTGCTCTCTTGCTCTCTCCTCTCTGCTCTCTCCTCTCTCCTCTCTGCTCTCTCCTCTCTCCTCTCTGCTCTCTGCTCTCTCCTTTCTCCTCTCTCCTCACACCTCTCTGCCTCTCTCCTCTCTGCTCTCTGCTCTCTCCTCTCTCCTCACACCTCTCTGCTCTCTGCTCTCTACCTCTTCTCCTCTCTCCTCACACCTCTCTGCTCTCGCCTCTCTCCTCACACCTCTCTGCTCTCTGCTCTCTCCTCTCTCTCTGCTCCTCTCTCCTCTCTCTGCTCTCTCCTCTCTCCTCTCTCCTCTCTGCTCTCTCCTCTCTCCTCTCTCCTCTCTCCTCTCTGCTCTCTCCTCTCTCCTCTTCTCTCTCTGCTCTCCTCTCTCCTCTCTGCTCCCTCCTCTCTCCTCTCTCCTCTCTGCTCTCTGCTCTCTCCTCTCTCCTCTCTCCTCTCTGCTCTCTGCTCTCTCCTCTCTGCTCTCTCTCTCTCCTCTCCTCTGCTCTCTCCTCTCTCCTCTCTCCTCTCTCCTCTCTGCTCTCTGCTCTCTCCTCTCTCCTCTCTGCTCTGTGTGAACAGAGCAACGGCTGCATTCCTCATGAAACATTTTATCAATGTGACGCCTGAATGCCTCCGTATGAAGGCAGCGTTTCCAGATAAAGTTTTGCATCAAATCAATCTAATCTAATTTAATTTATATAGTCCAATATCACACATTTGCCTCATTTTATGAAAACCTCCAGGGAGAGCAACTGAGAAGGGATCCCTGTAAAATAAAACACAGGGATGAGGGAATATGCAAAAAGAAGGCATTTATTTAAAGGACAATCCAAAGCACATTGGGTGTGTGGAGTATGGAAAGAATTTGTCAACCAGCCCTATTTGATATGTATATACAGAGACTTTGTGTGGAGTGGGCCAAATTTGGAGGTCGGTAATGGTTTGCTTTAGACGAGGAGTGGCTGCATACCCCGTCAGTGTTGACCAAACCTCACACTTGAGGAAAGGTTACGTATTGTTTTTATTGTGAATGTGCCCTGCTCTTCTATTCTACTAGTTTTAAACTGTGTTGATCACACACAGATTGTATTAACATTTTAATAAGGTATTATAACCTTGATATTGATTTTAGCTATAATCCCCTTCCCTTTTTTTTTTGCCACATATGAAATTGTATTTTGTTACTTGCATACACATCATTCCTGTCCTCCAACTGTTCTTCAGAGAAAAGACCAAGACAAAAGAAACTCCTTCATCATCCAAACCCTTTTATTCTAAGTCTCACTACAAGATGATGTGAGGTCATCACGACCCTCTGTGTCTATTTCACCAGACCATTGCGTTGGAGAACAAGGAGCAGCTTCCTGTGGAAATCCATCCCTACACTGTGCCCGAGGACAAAGTTCTCAAGTAAGTCTCTCAGCTCAACATTACACATCTACTGAATCGTAAACATCTCCACCATAGGAATGCGTTGAAGAATGCTTTGAAATAGCCCAAGCACACTTGTGTGATAGGGTTACAGGTTATCAGGTCCTTGTCATTCAGTCACATGCTGACATCCTGCCGAGTAGTCTCCATGCATGAGGAGAGTGGGGGAGGTGAAGAGGTCAGAGGCATGGCTTAAGAATGAGCAGGGTAAACAGGCCTAGCACTACAAAGATGCTATGTGAAGAAATTCACACGTATTAATCACTTTGTGTTGTCGAATCCACAAAAAGGATTGCGCGGCTTTTCCGACAGCTATGTAATTCTCAAAGGGGTACAATCCACCCCTAACTGTGCTGCAAAGCAAGTAGCATCCCCGTGCTCCTGTACTATCTGCATGTATTTAAATGAGGTCATCTGCATACATTTAGTGCGAAATTGGCCCCTTTCTTTGCAAATGAGCCTCATTGCAACAACAGTCCAATTCACAGAGATCAGCGCTAACGGCCACACACGATTACAATAAAAGGATGAGGGTCTTCATAGAGTTGGGGAGAAGTGAGGTGCATTTATAAGAGGTGACACACTCAGACCCACTGATCATGGCATATTAAATCACAAATCCACAAAGTTGCATTTTTTTAGGAGTCATCAACTACTCTCAAAATGTAGTCTGCTAGGCTATTCATCGTGGGAGATGCATCATATATTTTTCACCCAATGACGATGATCAATTCTCGTGAAAAAGGCCTCAAATACTGGCACCACTGTCGCTCAACTGGTAAAGCACCGGCCCCATGTTCCAGGGCTTTTCAAGACACCCAAGGACGCCTTACAAAATAAAAGAGATAACAACAGCAAAACATTAGAAGGGAGAGCAGACAAGCAAAACCAGAGATATGGTGGAGACATGTAAAGAAAACAAAAAGGGGGGGTCATTTTATTACTGCACCGTGGTAAAACCACAGATTTACACCACAGAATAACATTGACGATTGGTTTCGACCCTTATTACTGTCTAATGAATCTACAGAGAAAGCTGTACCTTGCAGGAAGGAGCACGAGGTCTCCTGTGTACGTGTCTGGCCGGTTGCATACGGAGAAGAACTGCTTTATCTGCTCATTCATCTGTTTTATTGTTTTCATCATTTCAGTGTTCTCTACATCTTTTCATCGTACTGTGCGTTTTGCTTTCAGGGTTTACTCCGAATTGTCCCAAGTAACAAACAACCTGACGCATCCACGGTTCCAGCTGACTGAGGAAGAGGAGGAGGCTGATATCATTTGGAGCTATAATCACATCAAAGACTACAGGTCGGCAACAAAGCCACACACACACACACAGACATACACACAACATACATCCTGCGGATACATCAGTCAGACAAAATGCAAGATATATATATAAAAATATTTTTTTTATTATTATACGTATTTAGCTTAGTTATTTGCGTTATTGGTCAAAATTAAGATAGATAGATACTTTATTCATCCCGAGGGAAATGTAGGCATCCAGTAGCTTAAAAGACATTATACATTATACCATTTTTGACATTACACCCCCCCCCTTCCCTCCATTAAAAAGTAAGTACAAATAAAATTTAAAATAAGCGATAAAGGCTGTACATTATAAATACAAATGTAAAAATACAGACTGTTATAAATAATTACAAAAGTTGGAATCCCCCGGCCATCACTGAGTTGTACAGTCTTATGGCCAGGGGGACAAAAGAGTTCTTGAGCCTGTCTGTGGAGCAGGACATGGACAGCAGTCTGCCGCTGAACACACTCCTCTGCCGGGTGAGTGTGCTGTGCAGAGGGTGGTGGGCGTTGTCCAGGATGGATGACAGTTTATCAGGGGTCCTTCTCTCTGCTACTGCCACCAGGGAGTCCAGCTCTGTGCCCACTACAGAGCCAGCCCTCCTCACCAGTCTGTCCAGCTGCCCAGCATCCCTCTTCTAGCTGCTTCCTCCCCAACACACCACAGCATAGAAGAGAGCGCTGGCCACCACAGACTGGTAGAACATCAACAGTAGTTTTTTGCAGATTTTGAAGGACCCCAGCCTTCTCAGGAAGTACAGACGACTCTGCCCTTTCTTATGAAGAGTGTCCATGTTTGCAGTCCAGTCCAGCTTGTCGTCCAGCTGCAGGCCCAGATATTTGTAGGACCTGACCACCTCCACATCGACCCTCTCGATGGACACAGGTTGCAGGTGTGGCCTGATCCTTCGGAAATCCACCACCATCTCCTTGGTCTTGGAGGTGTTCAGCTGCAGATGGTTCAACTTGGACCACCTCACAAAGTCCTCCACCAGGCTCCTGTACTCCCCCTCTTGTCCATTCCTGACTCAGCTGACGATCACAGAGTCATCTGAGTATTTCTGCATGTGGCAGAGCTCAGAGTTGTGCTGGAAGTCAGAGGTGTAGATGGTGAACACGACAGGGGAGAGTACCGTCCCCTGTGGCGCTCCAGTGCTGCTGACCTTTCAGCCTGACGCACTGTGGTCTCTCTGTGAAGTAGTCCGTGATCCATCTCACCAGATGTGAGTCCACCCTCATCTCTGTCAGCTTGTCTCTCAGGAGTAGGGGCTGGATGGTGTTAAAGGCGCTGGAGAAATCAAAGAACATCATTCTCACCGCGCCACTCCCCTTGTCCAGATGAGAGTAAGCCCTGTGTAACAGATAGAGGATGGAGTCATCCACGCCCATCCTTCGCCTGGTATGCGAACTGCAGAGGATCTTGTGCATGGCGGACCTGGGGTCTGAGGTGATGGAGCAACAGCCACTCCATGGTCTTCATCATGTGTGAAGTTCCCTAGGGTGTTTCTTTTTGGGGACAGGGATGAGACATGAAGTCTTCCAGAGAACTGGGACCCTCCCCAGCTGCAAGCTCAGGTTGAACATACACTGAAGGGGCTCCCCGAGTTCAGCAGAACAAGCCTTTAGCATCCTTGGACACACTCCGTCCGGGCCAGCTGCTTTACTGGGACGCAGTCTCTTCAGCTCTCTGCTCACCTGATCTCCTGATCTTTGGTGATGGTGGGGAGGGGTGTTACATTAGCCATGGAGATGATGGGGGGAGGGGGGTTGCATAGTTCCTGGAGGCAGCCTGGGTGTCTGTGTTGGGGGAGGTGAGGGCAGGGGTGGGGGTGTGTAGGGAGGTGCTTGGTGGGCAGCTCCTGGCTGCAACAGCTGGGCTATCAAACCTGTTATAGAACAGGTTGAGCTGGTTTGCTCTCACAGCATCCCCCTCTGTTGTGTTGCTGCCCTTCTTCTTGCAGCCTGTGATGGTGTTCATGCCGTCCCAGACCTCCCTCATGTTGTTGTCCCGCAGCTTCTGCTCTACTTTCCTTGTATATTCCTCCTTTGCCTCTCTCAGTTGAACCTTGAGCTCCCCCTGCACGCGCTTCAGCTCTTCCCGGTCTCCCTCCTTGAATGCCCTCATCTTCCTGTTAAGGATGTCCTTGACATTGCTGGTAATCCAGGGCTTATTGTTAGGGAAGCAGCGTACAGTTTTTATGGGAACCACAACACCCATACAGAAGTTCAGGTAGTCAGTGATGCAGTGCGACACCCCCTCAATGTCCTCGCCATGTGGCTCTTGCAGGACGCTCCAGTCAGTAGACTAACAGTAGATTTATTATATATAATCCAGCAGAACCAGGTTGTGAATATTTGTATGTAATGTTCACACACTTTACAGCTAGACTTAAAATGTTCATGTAGGGTTGTCCTTCAATTCATCATTATATGAAATATAGTCCCTTTAACTACTCTAAAGTGTGTGTGTGTGTGTGTGTGTGTGTGTGTGTGTGTGTGTGTGTGTGTGTGTGTGTGTGTGTGTGTGTTTTGTTAGTGGATTACATTTGTACATCTATACAACCAATGTGTTTATGAATAAACTGTTAGAGCACAAAATTATTAACCAGAAAATGGCTACATGAGAACACAGTTCTTCATAGATTTTACCACCAGATTGATGTATTTAACTTTTGGAAGACTATTTGTATTTTGTATTCCTACTCTTTGTGTTTATGTGCACAGTGCCAGACTTTGTTTCCCGTATTAAACCTTTTGCACTAGCAGTTCCCAGCAGGTGTTAAATGTATCAGAAAGGAGACGATTCGGCCTTCGACTCTCAGTCCTCTGCAGATATAGGCTGAGAAAGATACTCCTTTAGGAAAGATAGATGGGAGCTATGAATGAACAAAAGGGAAACTATATATTAATTAAAGGTGTTTGTCTCTGAGGGTGATGGAATGTTCTGTGACTCATGTATGTACAAAGATGTTTGCTGAATTTCTCAGAGACCCATTTGCAAATGATGGACTGACATGAAGTGTTGTGTTGACAGGAAGCTGAGCGAGGAACGACCTTGTGTAATGCTTAACCAGTTTCCCTGTGAGAGCCTCGTCACTGTGAAGGACTGCATGGCTGCCGTGTCCCGCAGAGTAAAAGGCGGCCCACAACCTGATTGGCTACCAGAGACCTTCAACCTCCACTTGGAGCTTCCGCAGTTCATCAAGCGTTACCAAATGAGAGACGAGAGGTTGGAATGTTATATATATATTTTAAATACTTTAATACAACCAAAATCATGTTGCTGATGTTGATGGTCTTTCAGCACTAAGCAACATAAAAGATGTATTGGTGTGTGTGTGTGTGTTTCAGGGGAGAGGATAATCACTGGATCTGTAAACCCTGGAATTTAGCCCGTGGACTGGACACGCACATCACCAACAACCTGGACTACATAATCAGACAAAGAGAGAGTACACCAAAGGTACACACGCATACAAACAGACCTGCACATGCCATGTACATATTAATCTGACTAAAATACGTCTTTGGTACACTACGCCAACATTTTTATATTCACGCTGAGTAAAGTTATAATGCTTTTGTTTTTGCTCCCATTTTACACTGAAATTGAAATCTGTGTTACTGCGGGGAGGGACGGGGCTCCCAGGCGCTACTGTCAACTGCGGCAGACTGTCGGCAACCCACCCGGCCCGTCTTGAAACACGGAGCTCGTCTCGTTACCCATGCCTTGTGCTTGTGACTTTTTTTGCCGTGTCATCACCATTCACATCTGTAACCCTACAACCAATGTGTTAATGATTCCAATTTATTTACTAAAGCACAAAATTGTGGATTTCATATTTCTTTTTATATAGAAGAAAAAATAAACATTTAGACAGTTTTTTTTCCAACGGTGTGCAACAACTTCAGCAGGACCAAGGAATTGCTGATTCTGGCTAAGGGTTATAAAGTTGGCAGTATACCTGTTACTACTGTCGTGGATATTTATCGCTCACAACATTGTGGTATGAAACAGAGAGGAATCAATAAAGCACAGATATAGTTTAACAATTATTATTTTGTTGCACAACAATCAATAATTATGAGAACACTACCTGCTTCCAAGCACAGCCAAGTAGAGCTCCAACTGACGAAGAGAAACTCTTTCTTAAATAGGAGTTGTTCATGAACACACACACTTTCTGCAAGTCATCCTTTCAATCATCATTATTGACTTGTCCAGACTCTATGGCGCCACGGCAATCTATGCCATGTGGAGGTCATCTTCTCATGACCTTTGAGAGGCCCCCTTAATAATAATAATAATAATAATAATAATAATACATTTTATTTTATAGGTGCCTTTGATGGCACTCAAGGACACCGTACAGAACATAAGGTTAAAAACAAGGAACAATAAATAAATAAAAACAACAATCAGTTAACAAATGAGTAATTACTAAGAATATGCTAATTTAAAAAGATGAGTTTTTAAACCAGACTTGAATGCGGGGAGGGAGTGGATGTTGCGGATGTTTAGTGGGAGAGAGTTCCAGAGACGGGGGGCAGAGTGGCTGAAGGCTCTGGGCCCTATGGTGATCAGGCGGGCAGAGGGAATAGTGAGTTCGGAGAGAGTTATCAATGGTAAGGGAGAATTTATCAGTTTTGGCCAGAGTGTACTTGGAGCCAACTAGAAGAACCTCGGTTTTATCACTGTTAAGTTTGAGAAAGTTGGATGAGAACCAGGATTTGATTTCCAGTAGGCAGTCAGAAAGGGAAGTGGGGGGGGGGGAGAGCGGATGTGGGCTTGGTGGAACGATAGAGCTGGGTGTCATCCGCGTAACAGTGGAATTGGATACCGTATTTCCTGAAGATATGGCCGAGAGGTAGGAGGTAGATGATAAATAAGAGGGGGCCCAAGACAGAGCCCTGAGGAACACCAGTGAGGACAGGAAGGGACTGTGATTTGAAGTGTTTGAGTTGAACAAAGTGGGTACGGCCGGAGAGGTAAGATCTGAACCAGGTGAGGGGTGTGTCAGTGATACCAAAGGAAGCTAATCTGTAAAGAAGGATGTGATGTGAGATGGTGTCGAAGGCTGCAGTCAAGTCAAGGAGGATGAGTATGGATAGGAGCCCAGAGGCAGCAGCCACCAGGAGATCGTTTGCGATTTTGACCATGGCCGTCCATGGAGTGGTGACCTGGGCTGCAACGGTTTTTTAAAGTATCTTGGAGAGAAATGGTAGGTTGGAGATTGGGTGGAAATTATTCAAATTATTGGGGTCCGCACCAGGTTTTTTGAGAATAGGGGTTATTGCATCTGTTTTGAGGGATGAGGGGACGAGACCAGAGGTAAGGGAGGAATGAATTATGTTGGTAATTAGAGGGAAGAGGGAAGGTAGACATGCTTTAACTAGGTGGGTAGGAAGGGGGTCAAGCTGACAGGTGGATGATTTGGATTTACGGATGAGATTAAATATGTCAGTGACAGTGGGAAGTTCGAAGCTCGATAGTGGAGAAGAGAGGGAAGCATATAGAGTTGAGTGAAGTGATGTATAGTTAGAGGAGGCCAGTTGCTGGTGAATATTTATGATTTTGGCATTAAAAAAGGTCATGAAGGTGTTACCTTGAGCAGTTGAGTACAGGTGGGGTGCAAGAGAGTCCGGTGGTTTCAGAATGCTGTTGACTGTAGAGAATAGTGTTCTAGTGTTACCTTCACCTGACCTAATTAAGTTGGCATAGTATAATGATTTAGCAGAGGAAAGAGCATCCTTATATTGAAGTATGTGGGTGTTATACATGTCCTTATGAACTACAAGGCCAGTTTTAGCAGACAGGCGTTCAAGACGACGACTTTTAGCTTTGAGCTGGCGCAGCTCAGGTGTAAACCAGGGGGCAGAGCGGGTGAAAGAGACAGACCGGGTTTTCAGAGGTGCATGTATGTTTAAAAGGTTATGGAGTCCATCGTTATAATGGGAGACTAGCTCATCGGTGGTGAATAGGCAGTCTTTCCTAGGTAGGTTATTTATTCCATTTGAAAGTGCTGATGTATTGATATTCTTGATATTACGGAATGAGATGGATCTTGACACATTAGCTTTGGGTATTGCTAAGTTGACATTGAAGGTCACAAACTTAGGCAAGTCAAGGAGTTACACCAGAGCATCAGATCAAGTATATGATCTTTGGAGTGTGTGGGAAAGTCAATATATGGTATTGTGGATAAAAATCTGTCCTTATTTACTGTTTAACACTCAAATTTAACTCTGTCTCTGCAAAATACTTAGTCGAAAAATGAAGGTCTCAGTCAGAAGAATGAAAAGATCACCGGAGAAGTTAGAAGTCTGATACAATAGAGTTTAATCTTAAGTACAAGTACAAAAATCAACTCAAAGCACTGACCGCTGGCTTGAAACTGCCTTCTTATACCCAACTTCACATACAAAACCAAGGCTGTGTTCTAAAAGGTTGTGGAGTGGTCCTGAGTTTCGTAAATCACCCTGACATATTATGGCCTGTGCCCTTTGACTCATCACCTGGCCTGGTTATTCTGTTTTCTACATCTGTCTTTTTGGTCTCTCCCCCCCCCCCCCCCCCCCCCCCCCCTAGTTGACTCTATCTCTGCCATTGTAAAAGGCGCCTGGCCTGCTTATCTCACCCTCATCATGTACTTAGGGCCTCATAGCTCTACCATTTTATGAGGTTGAACTGTGAGATTCACACTTCACTTTTCCCCCCACTAATGCTGTTTTGCAGGCCATTCTCCAAATGTTTACAGGGGCTGCTCTCTCACACTTACATTGATCATGATTGAATAGTAGTATATATATATATATATATATATATATATATAGTATATATATATAGTATATATATATATATATATATATATATATATATATATATATATATATATATATATATATATATATATATATATAAGTGCAATGCCTGTAGCTTAGAGTTATGCTGTCGCAACAGAGGTGTGCCAAAGGTTGTCACAAATCAGATGATGTAAAAATAGTTTCAGCAGAAAGTTTAGGAAAATACTTCCGCTTTTTATTTATTTAATTTATTTTTACTCCATGCAATGCCAATGATGTTATAGTGGGACTAGAAATGTATTCTTTGCAGTAATGGCAACTGTTACATTGTGAACGTGAATGTAGTCAATCATGTGAAGTAAAATTAATGTTAATTTCAGTACTAGCACACAGATGTTTTCTTATTTTTGTTACCTCTAACTTTCTGTGTGTGTGTGTGCTTGTGTCATCGTCTTCCAGGTGGTGTGCAAGTACCTTGAAGATCCAGTGCTGTTCAACAGAGAGGAAGTGGGAATGGTGAAGTTTGACATTCGCTACATGTTGATGTTGCGCTCTGTGCAGCCTCTGCGTCTCTATGCCTACGACGTCTTCTGGTTGCGCTTTGCTAATAGGTACAACATGCATGCATGCATTAATGAATCTGGGGGACCTGTGGCTCAGGAGGTGGAGCGGTCGTCCACCAATCTATTAGTTAGATGCAACGTATTTCACAAACTGAAATTTTGACTTGATGGTAGTGCTGGAATATAAGTGAGGGGAGTCATAAGGATAAATCCTCTGGTAGCCATCGCCAGATGTATCACATTTCATGGCAATCCATCTAAGATGTAGCGCACTACTTCAATTTTAATTCACGTGGTGGACTGACCTGACTGCAGTCTTATTGTTGTCTTGTTGGCAGTGATAATAAAGCATTTGTCTTAACATACAGAGTGAACTTTCTCGTGCCTGGATCTGATGTTTTTCTTCCATCTAGACCTTTCTCCTTGGACCGTTTTGATGACTATCAAAAGCACTTCACCGTTATGAACTACGCAGATGAAGTGGAGCTTAAGCAGGTATTATTTATTTTCTTATTGTTTTTTCTGTTGGCACATCCTAGCACTATCCAAGTGTGGTCACAAGAACATGGTCTTAACCCTGTGGTCTTTATTTATTGGTTGACCAAATTGATCTTGACGTCTCAGAAAGAATGACATCTTCATAGGCAGTTTTACTGCAGCTGTTCTTCTCAGGACTGTCACTTGTATCTAGGACAAGGTTATTTCAAACTTTTGCTTAATATATTTAAATGATCCAGTCACTCTGGCCTTTTTGTTACATGTAATCCTCCTTCTCCCTGTGTTTCATGTTTCTCTTGACGGCTAACTATCAAGTCAAGGCAAACAAATAATCAAAATAATATATTTAAGGGTTAGGGTCAGTAATAAATGCTTTTAACACAAATATAAGTACCGCATGAATACCTAATGTAAGCTAATAAAGCTTGATCCGTTTTGTGGAGGTGCGTTTGTGTAATGTTATAAATCTGGTAATAAGTTAGATCTCGCTCTCTGTTTCTAGGTGAACTACGATGAGTTCATCCCAATGTTTGAGAAGCAGTATCCACTGCATCTATGGAAGGAGGTGGAAGTAAGTGTACACTGTTAGCCCTTTTTCAAAAGTGGGAACTCGCATTCTTATCGCTGAGAGAACCTGATGCGGTGTATAGAGTTTAGTGAGATGATGGTAATGAAATATACAAACACCTTCTCTTTTCTCAAGTACTAAGAACTATTTTTTGCTGCGAGGAAAAGACAGCCCTGTATGCATACGGGAGAGACTGAAAAGCCGGTTCACATACTTCTACTGGACTGTTTGATTACTCTTGGATAATAAATCAACACATGTTACCCAACAATTTCCAAAAACGCTTCCCTTCCTTCCTTTTTCTCTACCTCCGACAGGCGGAGGCGTTTAAAGCGTTCAGGGAGTTTTTCGAGGCAGCCTCGTCTCGACCGGCTCCGTGTGGTATTTGTCCCTACCCGTCGTCCCGGGCCATCTATGCCGTAGACCTCATGCTGAAGTGGAGTACGGGGCAAAATGGTGAGAATGTGTTATTTTTCTTAATTCATCAGCTTGGTAAAGCTGCCATGAAGAACACCTTTTGTGTCTTTACCTGAAAAGGAGGATTATTGTCCCTGAGTGAATTTCTACATCTTGATATTGTGGACACTTTTTCTACCACTTTTTCTCCTCCTGCCTCAGGTGAGCGAGTCATGCAGCCTCAGATCCTTGAGTTTAACTTCAGCCCAGACTGTGCCCGAGCCTGCCTCTACCACCCGTCCTTCTACAACCACATGTTCCAGACTCTGTTCCTGGATCAGCCCGAGAACTGCCCTGTCACACAAATCGTATGATAAACTTAGTTTTTTTTATACAGGTCAGATTCACCGTACTTTTATTTTACAACCATCCTCTGTAACTGGTTTGTAATCTACTTTCCAATTAATATTAGGAGCTTGTGAAACATATTTGCTTCTGTAGCTCAGTTCCTCATTTGCCTTTTTTTTTACATCAATAAAAGAGTTACAAGGTTTTCCTCAAACTGGTTGGTGTTTAAAAAATACATTGTTTTAAACATTACTGTACAAATAAAGAGCAATAAAAACATTTTTTTGATGAACTGGACTTGTATCATTAATGAGTGTGGGACAAATAATACAAATAGTATAATATATTATATAAATTCCTTCTTTTTCCGGGTCACATGTCGGACAAACACCTTTAAAGAGGTGTCATTTTAAGTTGCAGCAGATATACGCTGTACTGTTTACATCCAGGGTTTTGTGGGAGAAAATCCCTGAATCTGGGCCGGATGTCCTCAGGATCTTCAGCACACTATAACAACACTTCTGTATTGCTTTAAAACAATGTCATCATAATGCATATAGATAAAATTATAAAACAAGGCTATGAGGCAAAATGAGCCAGTGGTTCAACGTATTCCCAACCGTAATACACTGCAGTTAAGTTAAGTACCTGAACCATTTGGGTTATCATATGTTACGTATTCTAGAAGAGCTACTGTCGTGCCTAAAAACCTAGAAGAGAAGAACCAACTGGGGCTCAACAGTGGTGGAAGAAGTATTTGCATATTTTACTTTGTTAAAAGTAGCATTACTACAATGTCAAATTGCTCTGTTACAAGTAAAAGTACTTGAATCCAAACGTAATCAAGTCAAAAAAGTACGTTTCATGTATTATTCAGTCTTGTACTCTGCAGTATAAAGTGGCATACAATGGAAATACTCACAAGTACCTCAAAATTGTACTTAAGTCCAGTACTTGAGTAAAAGTAGGCTACTTAGTTACAGAAATAATTAGAACATTCGAAACAAGGAAGTGAAACCGGATACAGCGGAAGCAAAGACAGGACGTAATGTAGGAACTTGCAGAGCAAAAGCTGCGGTTGGAAAAATGTATATTATGCTCAGGTTAGCTTAAAAAGTCTGACGGCTCAATTCACCCCTAACCTGTGGAAAGTTGTGTAATGAAAAAATACTGCATTGCTTTACTGCATTCGTAAAATAGTACTGTGTGAAGATATTACTTCAAGGTGACCTCGGTGTTCATTGTGTGAAGCTGCTAGCTGTTAAGGAGGTAGTGGTGCTGCACCTAGCAGATAAAGGCATGACTGATACTTGCAGCAGTACTTCCCTTTTCTTGTCGCTGACACAGCAAAAGCCTTTGTTGTTTTCAATGAAATACTCAAAGACAAACTTATTATCTTTTGATCATCTTTGGTAACATCATTTCCACCACAGTTGAGCCACAGGAACACTTTCTTTTTTTAAGAAGTCATATTTTAAGGGCACTTTGTCATAGATATATTCTTATGACTTGAATTGATAGGAGACACTCTGAGATAAGGGTAGATGTTTTCATTCTGTGTCGTTTGTCCTTGCCTAGAGGCCAGCATGAGTAAACATTGGCCCTACTCTCTCCTGACTTTGATTCCCTGACATTTAGCTCAAAACAGGGCTGTGTCACACAGAGCTGCCAGCATGTACCTTCAAATAACCTAAAAGTAAATAGGGAACACAACACCAGGCCGTTTACTCGAACCCCACTAGAACGTTGTCATCCCTTTAGCTGTGATTTCGGTTAACCCCTAGCACAGGATATTTCATACTCTTCCTCTTATTTCTTTTCCTTTCCGATAACCCCTCTATAAATGTGTAGTGCTTTTCTGCATTGAACCAAAACAGACAACTTTCATGTTGATTTAATTGCAATACACAGCCACATAGTAGCAAACATTTGGAATTCAAATGCCCAAATGTCTCTCCCACCACCTGAGAGAATTCACCAGCTGACACAAATCCCAGCCCGCCCTCAGAGGATGAACTGCCAATGCACACACACAACAGAGAGAAAGACTTATCACGTTTCCCTCAGAGGGAGGTCAAATGTCAAATGTATCCAGTTCCACACTTCCAATTAGTATTGTATTTTATTATATTATATTATATTATATTCAGTTCAGCTGCAGCAGCTGTGCTTGAGGAGTTACCTTTGCATCCCTAACTGACCTGAAATAATGTAATTTCATATTTTTTTTGTGTTGTTTTGTATTATTAAAATCATTCCATATTAAATTTTAAATATTCTTGTAGCTTATACATCTTTATATTTGCTGTACTTGACGCGGACTCCTGTCGACTTCTATACCAGCTGCCCCCATATAAGCTGTAAATGTAATTATCCTCCTCAGCGTGTTGTCTTAAGGTAATCAGAGTATCCTTCAAACAGAGTACTTTTAAAACATTGTTTATAAATGTTTTAAAGTGTATGATCCACTGATGGGTGAGTAGGGAGATTTTGTACACAGGAAGCCAGTGGAGGGAGTGGAGAACGGGTGTGATGTGGTTATATTTTATATTCAAAATCTATTCAAATCTTCTTTCTTTAGACTTTTTCTCTTCATTTCCATCTGAGGACATTTGAATAGAAAGACAAACATCATCATTTATTTTTATTTTTAATTTATTTCTTAGATGTTCCTCAATATCACTCACCTCAGAATCAGAAGCAGAAATCCTTTATTAGTCCCACAACGGGGAAATTTAACTTGTTACAGCAAAATAACAAGAAAGTAAAGTAGCGAGTACACAATTAAATAGAATAAAATAGAGTAACAGTAGTATAAGTAGAGTCGTTGATAAAATAAATTAAAAATTAAAAAAATTAATCACCAAAAATAGTTATTTATTATTATATGCGGGAGACATTCTATAGACTAGCACGAGAGTCTCTTTGCGTTGTATACAATTGAAAGTGTGGCAGGCACGCCCCTGTAACTTGATCAGTCAGCCCACCAATCAGAGCTCACGCTTAACGTCACATAAATAGTCCGGTCGGCTCCTCTCTTCCTCACTGATCTTTGAAACTACCAGAAAACCTTTTCAAGAGGAACTCCGCACACCGAAAACTGTAAATGTATCCTCCACTTTTCCCAGGTCGGGTCGTTTAAGGATGACTACCATGTGATTTCTTTCAGTTGAGGATCTTACTCGTCAGGAATTACTTTTTATATGATGAAAAGACCGTTGCATCGGTTTTGAAGAAGCTTTGGAAGTGCTGAAAAATGAAAGTGAAATGCGCAGATACGGTAAGTCATTGAGCGTTAGAACAGGCCACTTTTGTATTTCTAATGCACCTTATATATTTGTTTAAGCTTTTACTTAAATATGACCGAACAGTAAATTCAACGAAAGACTTGTTTGTGCACGAGCCTAAATAGATGGCGCACATCTTTTATTTATTTTTTATAGACTCGCCAACGGTGTAGCCCTACCCTACAAACAACATTTAGGGAAGTAGCAAAAAGCGTTGAATTTTAACCGACAAAACAACGTAGACAACACAATTCCCGCGTATCCAACCCTTTTTATTTCACACACATTTGTTATTATGAAACTACGGTTGAATATCCTCTCTCTACTTCTCACTGTTTTCCATTTATTCTGTGTTTTACAATATTGTCATTTACTCTATTAATGTAGGCTACTCGAGTACAAAGCAATACATTCTTCAGTTCTTATTTGGTTTCTGTTTACAAGATGATTTACAATCGCACGTGTGTCATCACCTATCATGTCATCGGTGTGGAAGTTTTAATGTATATGACATTACGTGTGTTTTTATAAATATGTGCAACTTGCACTAGTTTTAATGTTGGATGAAGTGGGATATACTGCAATTCATTTTGAGTTGGATTTTATTAGACCAGTAACCCAGATAACTTATGAGTGAGAGCAGTCATGCAACTTGGTGCAGTTTTGGGGAAAAAAGTTATCTAGTGGTCACATTTTATTATGCACATATAGGTAGTGTGCAACCACGTGGCAAAACTGTGTGACGTATGCGTGAGACGCCATTTTGGTTGGATAACAAATCAACAATGGCGTCTAAAGCGAACAACAGCAATACAACTCCGACTTCTTCAAAGTATTGTGACTCTCTGGAGTCCTCTGCAAAGGCAAGATTCAGAGAAAAAGTCCAAATTTGAGGCTGTGACTCGTACGCGCTAAAGCCGTCGGATTATATTGAGGATTTAGATTCATTACCGCCGATTGAATATCCGGACTATTGTGAACTATCTTGTGCTACAAACGTCGTGGGCAACCAACGCACAATAAGCATACTTATAATTCTTTGTTTCTCGGCTGGGTTGGTAGTCTTCTTACCAAACCACTGAAAGATGACAGGGTGCTCGTCCATGCCCGTGTAAATCACTCTCAAAGAGCTTGAGATGCATAATTTAAATTAAAAACATTTTTTTTAACTTAACTTCGCCAAGTAAGTTGATGCGAAAATAATGACTACTGAGAAGAGAATAGATTTATCAAGTACTTTATTAGCACAAAGATCTTTGGAGATCACACCACAGAGTATATCTGTTCAAGCCAAGCGCTGATGAGATCTGGGGTACACTTGTTCAGTCTCTGCCATTAAAGCTGCAGTTCAGGGGTGGACATTCAAGGCGAGGCAGGCTGTATTTTTTTTACTGTGGTTAAAAACAGGTGGGTCTCGGCGCCTACAGTTTTCCATGCTGTTAGGCTGTTTACCTCTGATTGTGTATATCTGTCTATATCTCATCTTCTGTATGGTTTGTTATTCTTCTGTCTGTGTCAGTTCATCTAGATTTCACAACTCGCTTTCTCTTAAATGTCACACCTCGTTCAAGGTTCCTCCTGCTTCCTCTTGAATGTCGCACATAGTTCATGACAGCCTTTATCCTATTATGTACCGTTTATGTATTGTATAATTAAACCCACTCAATTTATAACGGCATGATTATTTCCACAAACCCCCCCCCCCCCTAAACTGCCGTGGGGTGTTTCATTGAAACACCCCATGCTGTAACAATTTACATTGTTGCAGCAAAGACAAGAAAGTAAAATAATAATAATAATATAAGTACATATGAATGTTTGTTTAAAATATGTAGCAGAAATAAAAGGTAAAGTGGTGGTAATTTGGAATTTATAATAAAAAATGAATGGCAGTGATAATTGCACAATGGTTGGTGTGGTGGTCTACCAGGGGCTGTGGTGAGTGTACAGTCTGACCTCTACAGAAAGAAAGGACCTACGGTATCTCTCTGTGTGTCACCGTGGGTGAAGCAGCCTGTCTCTGAAGGAGCTGCACAGTGCGGATAAAGCATTTGGGGCAGTTGCGGCTGAAAATCCTAGCAAGATGGCGTCATTTTTGGTTTTACCACCCTCACACCCCGAACACTATGGCACACTGCGACTGTCATTACCGTGTGTACAGATGAAATGTTGCTAATAGTTTAGTCTTCTGCTTACCTTGGCTGTCATGGTGCGGTGCGCTCACAAAGTCTAAACTAGAGCAATGGAGACGATGTTCGGTTGCAGCCGCTTTGAGACTTTTGGCTACAATTAGCAGAAGGCTTGACTATTATTATGACTAAAGCATTTGGGAAAAGTTTTTGTTCTGCCAGTCCCTGCTGATCCAGGTGGGGCCGGCCAAAGACGAGGTGGTTGAGAAGCTGAAGTGGGGAAGCCGAGTCTGTCAGCAGCTGCAGGACCTGGAGCTCATTACCCGCTGAGCGTAGAGCTCTACCCAAATCTTTTATAATTCAAATCAGATTTGGCTGTTCAATATGAACTATTCGACTCAATATGTTATTGGGCTTGTTAACAAGATAAGTTCTACTTGCAGACTCTCTTCCACTTCTTCTGCATCCATCAGGAAGGGAGTCTAGAACAGCTCGATTTCTTTCTCAATGATAGAACAATTTTGGAAGCGCTGACTGAATTCTGTCATGAGAGGCGTGATCACGCATATTTCCCCTTGTTATCAGAAAGGTTGGCCTTTGGAAAAGCACATTTGATTTCGGACAGCGTGGGGAAGTGCGCAACATTGAAGTTGCGTAGTAGTGTCTCAAAGAGACGGAGCTTCACACAGAATACTTTCATGTGCGCCGTCGGCTCTTGTTCAGTGTTGAGATGACCAGTAAGATCAACTAAAAATGCCATGTCTGCCAACCATAGAGGTCAGATTGATTTCTGATCTCGGAGAATAAAACGGCTGCAGCACGGAGCTGGGACTTAGCCAGCAAACATCAGAACTGTAGAGTACGTCCCCGTATTCAACATCGACATCAGACAGGAAAGCTCTGTGGTTAAGTTATCCCTCGTGCTCGAATTATGTTGACAGTCTTCACAACAGTGTTCTTGACATCGCCAAGCTGGACTGTCTTGGCACAGAGGGCTTCTTGGTGGATGATGCAGTGCATTTTAACAGCCTCCACTCTCTCGCACCTTGGCGCGTACCATAGAGGCCATTCCTATGCGCTCGTCTGTCATAGCTGGAGCCCCATCTGTTGTAATTCCACACAGTTTATCCCATTTAATTCCCATCACATGCAGTTTGGACACCCCTGCCATAATTGATTTACATGGACCCCACCCGCAGTAGGAGGTGGACAAAATTTTGATTTTGAAAATACCAATGCTAAAAATGACTGAAAACAAGGCAGTGAAATGCATGTCACATTCTGAATCATAACAAAATCATCATAGTTAAACAAACTTCCTTGTGATGTCTAAACACGTGTCCTACGTGATCTGTTCAAAGTACCTGGAACTTGAATTTAGTACCACCTTCTGAGGCGCGACCACATTTGGAAACAGGAAATCAAAGAGGGGGAGTTTATGGGTTGTTGGGTTCCTTCAGTGGAAAAGGCCTATATTGTAGTGAATGTGACACCAGCCAACCACTAATTTTACCTTTCTTTTCCTAGACCTCAGCGAACTGAAGTAATCACTTGAAAGATTGCTATACATGCAATGCGATCTGGATGTCCACACAGCTAAGGCGGGGCTATTCTGCGTTCCAACACGGGAGTTCCGTTGGCACTCTTCCATCGCCTCATGACATCACCGCATGACATCAATGTTGAACCTAAACCAGTGGTTCACTCTGAGAATGGACAACAAAATAACATGGTAGTCACTCAATATCCTGGAGTGGCTTACGGCCCAGCTCAGTTGCAGCAAGGCAATGCACAATCACGGCAACATTTCCAGGGACTCCACCACCAACAGAACTTGCAGTCAAGCATAGTTGACACTATACCTGGGGATAGTGCATGTACTTCACAGAAGAGATTCAACAAAATAAGCAGAGAAGGAAATGTTAATTCATCAGCATGCGTCTCTGCACAGCACGGCAATAATAATGGGACATCGTCTAATAAGAACTCTGTAAAACATGTTGACTGTTCCAATGTTCTTGGACCTTTCCTGAAAGGGTCAAATTTGAGCAATAATACTGGATTGCAACGAAGACATTCGAATAGTGCCTTATCAGCTGCTACAAATACTGCAGCACAGACATTTCCTTTACAGTACCAGTATTCTCCTTTGACTGCAGGCAAGTGGCAGACATCTTCCCCACAGCTGTCTGCCTTAGTGAAAGAAAATCCGTCAGATTCCCAAACCTTTACTACCCCATCTTCGTCACGTCATGAAAGACACCGCAAAGGTTCACTCGCTTCTCTAAGCTGTGTACAGACTAAAACACGAAACGTGGATCATTTGGGAGGAACTTCCTCCCATCAGCGGCAGGTCTCATCTCCCTCTGGAGAAACTGAACTACCTACAGATGAGGACATTCATGCCTTTATTGCAAAAAGCCTCAAATATTTTTGGACTATTACAAATGATGTGCATTCCAATAACGGGGACAGGGACTCCACGCTGCAGTCTGACTCCATGCAGAAGGTTGACAGTTTTGCCCATCGCCCAACAACATCTGCCTCTTACAAAGAAGATGCGGAGAGGCAAAGTCTCAACTATGCGATGATTGAAGAGTTCCCTACTGTAGTCGGACCAGCAGTAGAGGGTGGTTCAAAGGCTAGTGAGTGTGCTGCATCAGAGAAACATTCAACAGGTACACTATCCTTTGCTGTAGAAAAGTCTAAACGTGCTCCTAGAGACTCTAAGAAGATTTCATCGGTAGATTTTGATTTGTCAGTAAAAAAACAAACACTTGGACAATTGCAAACTTGTTTATTCAGATGACTGAAGATAAAACATTTGTCAGTAACAATGATGGCAGTTTCTATAGTAAATGGTTTGGTAAGTACTTACAGAATGGCATGACCGCTCATCATTATTCGTTAACTGCACTGAAGGAGCTCATTTATAGTTTGGAGAATGTAGAGACCATTGCAGAGCTGGGGAAAACTATTGTACGGTCATACTGCAACAATATTGGACTGGCAATATTGATAACATTTATCTCTTTGCGTCCACAGAGTATCCACAAATTATGACTAAAGTTTCTGCCACTTGCACAAAGAATGAAGATGGGAGGCCAGTGGTCGCCAAAGCAGTGCCTGGATTGACCTGGGATGAAGTGACTGAGAAGCAACTCAGTTCAATGTTCAACGGCAGTTTGTCGGAGGATACATACAAGTCTCTTAGGTTAAATATTCACAACAATTTGGATGACGAAGGCCAAGTGCCTGGTGTTTCTTGGGCTCTCAAACACGTGATTGAGAAAGGAGATGCAGCCCTAAAACCAGTGGAGGCAGTAGGGTCAGACAGTGTGCAAGATATGACTGATGTCTCAGAGGATCTTCAAACTAGGTCAAGTTCAGTGGTTTCCCAAAACATAACATTGGAACCCACATCACTCATGGAAAATCAAGATGCAAAGAAAAACATTGACGATCAACAACATTACACCAATATTTATTCATCAGTTGATGAAATTCAGATTCATAATGTTGTATCAATTCCTACAAACTACAGTGATGGGTTGAGCAACCTAAGAAGTTCCGAAGGTGCGAGGAAGAATGCATGTTCTGTGCTCTCTCAAACTGATTTAAGTCTAGCCCTCTCTGAAAACGAAGTCAAAAGTCATGCCCCTCTATCTGAAGTACCCTTTGTAAAACAATACGAAGACATTACAGATGATGAATCCCAACTCTCAAACACAGAGCATGAGGAATTGAGCTTTCTAGCAGGTTTAGAAGACTCTCAGCATGACGAAGAAAGTCCACCAGAGTGTATGGCTGTGGCTTCATCTACACAAGTACGTGAACCCACTGATGAGCAGTCACCTTTTGAAAATGAAGGCGCTGGACATGTGACTAAATGGGACAGTGAGAGACCATCAAACTCTGTCTCATGTAGTCCTTTCTCTTGTTGTGACGATGATGATGACGAAGACTATATGTTATGCATACCTTTAACCATTTCAGACCTTACATTTGAATCTGAAGATGAAGACCAGGATAGGCATGAAAAAAATGTGCTCGATGGTGGGGAAACAGGTGACCCTGTAACACTGTGTTACTCAAGTCCGACCCACTGTCAATCTCTAAAACAAGTACTTGCTTCTGTTTCTTCACCGTTGAAGGTGTTTGACACACCTGCAAGTTTTTGTGAAGCTATGCGACCTAAGAAAATATGTGAGGCATCAGGCTGGAGCTCACATAAACATGAAATGGACTCTGAGGGAGAAAGACCTGCACCTCAGAACAAGAGAGAGTCTGTAGAGAGCTGTGACACTGAAGACAGTTGTGATTACTCATCTGCAACCGAAAACAATTATTTGACAGTGTCACGGAAGTTGTTGAAGAAGAGGGCAGCACCTAAGCTCTCAGATGATTCTGGGTCTGAAAGTGAAGGCTATGAGGGTACATATGTGCAACAAGGTCAAACCAGCACCGTGGACATGTCCGGCTGTATGCAAAGACATAGTCCACAGATTGAAGCCAAAGATTGCTGCTCTAAGGATGTTCAACCCAAGACCAATGGCCTAAATATTCCTAAAAATGAAGATATAATTATTATTTCTGACTCAGATGATGAAAGTGACCAAAGCGAGGATGAAAGTGACCAAAGCGAGGATGAAAGTGGCAAAAAACAAACAAAAAGGAAGCGATTGTTCTCTTCCAGTTCAGAGGACAGTGTCTCCCCATCTAGTCAACAGAGACATTGGCCCAAAACTGTGGACAGTCTGTGTGGAACTGTTGAAGAAAAGTTTAAAATCAACAGACTGCCATCTGCAGAATCACCAGCAACAAAGCGGCAATCTAAATGTTTTGATACACCGGTTGAAGAAGAGATGTTGGATGCATACTCTAACCTATCGCGCAGTACAGGAAAGAGTGGGGAGCTGTTTAAAACCAAAGCTGCCTCTGCGCATATTCAACACAAGACCAACAGCATTATAGTCATTGACCCTGACACGGAGAATGACGATAACGACGATGAAAAGCCAAGCAGGAAGAGATTTTTGTCTTCAGGGTCAGACAGTGATCAGAAGAGACGGTCACATAAAACTGTGGACAGTGATTATGAAATTGCGAAAGAAAAGCATCAAGAAACCAGACCGTCTTCGGCAGACACATCAAATTCCCGGCACCAGTCTAAACTCCATAATACCCAACACAAGACCACCAGACCAACAACCACAAAAAGAAGAGTAGTTTTCCATGATTCTGACAAAGAGGTTAAAAAAAGCCATTTCCGCAAAAAGAAGGCAAGTACAAAAAGAATACACTCATCAGGATCAGAAGACTGTGGCAATGAATTATTTGCTACAAAAAACAGACGTTTAACTGAAACTGACGACCGTCTTTGTCGAGATGCTAACGAAAAGGCTAAAAAAAGCAGACTGTCATTTGAAGATTCACCAGAGAAGCAGTCCCAGTCTGTGGACAAGAAGGCCGACTCAACTTTAGGTTCTAATCCTGTGATTCCTCGCCTTGCTTTTGTGAAGCCTTCTCAACCCAATAAAGACTTATTAACACTTTTTAAAGAACCTAGAGATGGAACTCTGTCCCCGAAGGCCTCCACAGCATCCAGCAAAAAGACTTACTCCCTTGAAAAAGAATTTAAATTGCTCAAACCAAAACCTGCAAATGATGGACAACATGCAATAAAGAATAATGTTCAGGCCAATGTACAAAAACAGTATAGAAGACAGCTTTCCTTACCTATGCAGGAAGGCTCATCCACCTCCTTCATGTCTTCAATTGGAAAACTTTCTGAAGCCAGACAAAGCTCCTCCTCAAGAGATTTGTCTGGAGAAAACACCACCTCCTCTCGTCTCCCTGCATCCAAGCAGAGCACATCTATTCCCAGACATTCGTCTTCATCCAAACTACAGCGCTCTCTCTCTTACACAAACCCCTCAACACCAAATAGTTCTTGCACTCCCACAAAAAGCCCATCGCCAATGCAATCATCAGCAAGTAAACAAGTGGCCAAAGTCTGGAAGAATGGCTATTTTCCAACCAGGAAAGATAAAAAATCGGAAGAGAACTTAAGAACCAGGAATGACCACCATGACGGGGCACGCATACTGAGCAACAACTCTCACAAGTCTGCAACCCCCATGATGAAGAAGGCCAAGTGTGATGCCATACAGTTGACAAAGGCCAGAAGTCGTGACGTCCCAAGGAAACGAAGTGTGTTCTTTTGCGAATTAAATGTACTTTTAATTGTCCCTAATAAGTTATTTTTAATGTCTCAGACTGCATGTTCCTAATCGTTATTCTTACTATAGGATACTATGGAGGTGAAGGTTACAAGTGGTCAGAAAAATAAACCATGGCAAAGACAACAAAAGGTAATACTTAAAATTGTCCCCAATATGGTTTGTTTCATGTCAAGTAAGCCAATGCATTATGCAACTTCATTAGGTTTTCTGGTTTCTGAGATACAGGTGTAATCCTATTTTTATTTTTTATCTGTTCCCTGCTATTGTTCATTGTAGGTTCCAGCAGGAAGGGGAAAAAGTGTAGCACCCATTCAAGACTCCATCAATAAGAAAAGGGGGGCAGTGTCTACCAATCCAAATCAAGTTTGTCACTCCCAAAGGGACAGGTGGGTGATTGGTGACACAGCAGTTATCGCTTCGATCTTTAGATTTTTCTATATTTTAACTGTCCATGCACACATGTTTTTGAATGTTTTGAAAGTATTATCTTTTATCAGTGTAGTGTATTCTACTTACTACTTTAACACAAATTATGTCTGCAACCCTAATGCATATACCTATCCACCTGGTGTGTTAAGTACAGCCTACTATTAAAAAGCACAGACAATGTAAGCACTATAATCAGTATGTGTTCGGAACTTGTGTGTATCTTAACTGCAGGAATTCCTAAAAGCACATGGTCTATTAAGTTGTCAAACATAAGTTTCCTGTTGCGCAGCTAACAAACATATCCCACTGGATAAGAAGGAATTAAGACTCACAAAAAAGGAAGGGGTTCTGCAGACCGCTGATGTTCACTGCTTTGTAAATAAAGTAAACTTCATGAAGCCAAGGGATTCGGACTGAGTCATTCTACATGGAAAAGGACATAGATTATCTTTGTATGTAGAAGGACAACGGTTCCTCTGACAGACGAACGAAGTGCGCGCTTAAAAATCTGTAAAATTTGACTCCAAATTAAGAAAATTAAGAAAAAACAAATGGACGGAAATCCATTTGCTGTATGAATGTGAGTGGAAGAGACTGAGAATGAGCTCAGGAAAATACACAACTGCTATTCATCAAGATACTGGTCTGAACGGGATAGCCTAAATATTGATGTAAAATCGCATCAGATACCATCAATAAACCAAGGGGTTGTAGAAAATGGAGTCCTTATACAAAATACCAGTGAAGTCTATAATACTAAAATGATGATTCTTGAGAAATAAACTTGTCTAAGTATTTATTCTTTGCAAAGAAGGGTCAATCGTAAACTGTATCTGTGTTCATACATTTTTAAAAACGGTGAGTAGAGAGGGGTGGAAGAGTCATACAGTTTATCAGCACATGATACAAAACAGAAACTGCACAGAGTAGTTGGGTGCACTTAAATCATATTAATGAAACTGATTTAATGCAACCGAAACCTACTCCCAAAAGGAGTTGTGATACAGTTAAGTATCTCCCATTAGCACAGTGGAAAGTACCTGACTGGTACAGTGGAAAACTACTGAGACAAACTCCTCTACAAATATATGCATATAAGAGCACAAGAAGCATATCATGAAATTTACGGTTACAATTTACTGAAATGGGGTATGGTCAATCTGATGCTGGAAAGCCTGTAAAAGTAAAGCACAGATTAGCTGAGGGTCAAGAAAATAAAAAGGTACTGCAGGATAGACATCCTAAAAAGCAAAAATTGCAGCTAAAAATAGAGAATAATATAACTGAAGGAAAAGGGCAAGTACAGAATAAATACCACAGGAATATAGAGAAGAACGTGTTGGAAATATATGTATAAAATAAATGTTTCCGGAGCTGGAAAGTCCCACTGTGACAAGATGGACGAACAAGATTACTGTAATTTTGGAAGTTTTGTTGCTTCTGACTCTAGCTGCATTATTGTGCATCCTGTGTGGCGAATGTATGAATTAAAGATAGGAAACTGACAAAGTAACAAACAATAGGCACTATGAGTGGTGCTGTGGGGGAGAGAGTGAGTTGTTCCCTCTCTGGAACTAGTACTGCACTAAAATATATTATACACTCACCGCTATAAGGCGTGAAGTTAAAGTTCACCAGGAAAACTGAACAAATATAAAGAGAGCTGGAACTGTGTCTGTAAGAGAGCTTTACAATCAGAACACAGCACAGCTTCATTTTTTTTCTCTCTCTCAAGGCAACAGACTTCCTGCAGGATTATGGATGTGTTAAGTGCTAAAATTACACTCTTTCATATTTCTCTGGGCAGCACATTACACATGGATTAAGACGTTTAGAAATAAATGTTTTTTTAACACTTGATCATCGAAACGGAAATCACTTTCTCACTTTAAAGTCCACCAGAGAGTGTGTGCCAACTACAGGGGTATCGCACTTCTCAGCCTCCCTGGTACTGGAAAGGAGGGTTCGGCCGGTAGTCGAACCTCTGATTGAAGAGGAACAATGCGCATTCCGTCCTGGTCGTGGAACAACGGACCATCTCTTCACTCTCGCAAGGATCCTGGAGGGGGCCTGGGAGTACGCCCATCCGGTCTATATGTGTTTTGTGGATCTGGAGAAGGTGTATGACCGGGTCCCCCAGGTGATACTGTGGGAGGTGCTGCGGGAGTATGGGGTGAGGGCGTCACTTCTGAGGGCAACCTGTATGCCCAAAGCGAGAGTTGTGTCCGGATACTTGGCAGTAAGTCGGACTCGTTCCCAGTGAATGTTGGCCTCCGCCAGGGCTGCGCTTTATCACCAATCCTGTTCGTGATTGAATTTCATGGACAGGATATCGAGGCGTAGTCGTGGAGGAGAGGGGTTGCAGTTCGGTGACCTGAGGATCTCATCGCTTCTCTTTGCAGATGATGTGGTCCTTATGGCATCATTGGTCTGTGACCTTCAACAGTCACTGGATCGGTTCGCAGCCGAGTGTGAAGCGGTTAGGATGAGGATCAGCACCTCAAAATCTGAGGCCATGGCTCTCAGCAGGAAACCGGTGGATTGCCTACTCCGGGTAGGGAATGAGCCTTTACCCCAAGTGAAGGAGTTCAAGTACCTCGGGGTCTTGTTCGCGAGTGAGGGGACGATGGAGCTAGAGATTGGCCGGAGAATTGGAGCAGCGGGGGCGGTACTGCAGTCGCTTTACCGCACCATATTGATGAAAAGAGAGCTGAGCCCGAAGGCAAAGCTCTCAATCTACCGGTCGAATTGGCAGGAAATCCCATTGAGGTGAAGGTGGACTTAGGTGCTGCATACACTTGTGTGGGCCCCATGGATGCCAAACATCTCCCCATGTCTGGACAATTTGCACACCCCTTCAGTTTCAAGAACAAACAATAATATTACCTATCCTCATCTCAGATCAGACACCAATAACTAGGACAACATGCACACCAGAAGACATAATTGTGGACAATTAATGAACCAATCATCAAATGATGCTCAAACAGAATAAAGAAGAAAAGTCAATTGGTTTGGAAACGTATCCACAAGAATGATGGAGCCGGCGAAAGACTGGGAAAAGCAATCTCCCTGAAGCTACAACACCAACTTCCCTGCCCAGTGTCACTCAGTTTTTTTTTTTTTAAAGACTCTTCTCAGGCATTTTAAGTTAAAACCAATGTGTAAGCCTCCATGAAAACCACAATACCCACTTAAACCAGAAGCCATTAAAAGCGTTGAGTTAGCGTTATAAGCTGGAGTGCTGATAAATGGACCATGACCAATCAGCAATACCCCCATACTACCTGTACTGAAAGCGGACCGTGGGTGGGAACAGGTATAACAGAACACACAAAGATATAATTTAATTACATGTATAATGTAAATGTAAACATTCAAAGACTTCATCAAATCAATGAGAGACACATAGACTCCGGATGCTGAGTTAGTAACATACATTTCAAAAACGACTTCATGAAAGAAAGGGAAAGGAAAGGAGAGACCCTGCCCGGAGGAAGCCCGGGGCCCCCGCCTGGAGCCAGGCCCAGAGGGAGGGCCCGACAGCGAGCGCCTGGTGGCCGGGTCTGCCACGGAGCCCGGTCAGGCACAGCCCGAAGAAGAACCGCTGGGGTCGGGTGCGCTGTCACACGGGTGGCAGTGATGGTCAGGGACCTCGACGGACCAGACCCGGGCAGCAGAGGCTGGCTCTGGGGACGTGGAACGTCACCTCTCTGTGGGGGAAGGAGCCGGAACTAGTGCGGGAGGTGGATCGCTACCAGTTGGATCTGGTGGGGCTTACCTCCACGCACAGTCTTGGCTCTGGAACCGCACTCCTGGATAGGGGTTGGACTCTATTCTTCTCTGGATTTGCCAAAGGTGTGAGGTGTCGGGCCAAACTGCAGTTCTGAGTATTCGGCCTTCTTGGACACCCTGAATGGAGCCCTGCAGGGGGCTCCAGTAGGGGACTCCGTAGTCTTGCTGGGAGACTTCAACGCACACGTGGGAAACGATGGAGACACCTGGAGAGGCGTGATTGGGAGGAAGGGCCTCCCTGATCTAAACCCGAACGGTCGTTTGTTGTTGGACTTGGAATGGCCATAACAAACACCATGTTCGAACATAAGGATGCTCATAAGTGCACGTGGTACCAGAGCACCCTAGGCCATGATCGATTTTGTAATCGTATCATCTGATCTGAGGCCGCATGTTTTGGACACTCGGGTGAAGAGAGGGGCGGAGCTGTCGACTGATCACCATCTGGTGGTGAGTTGGATCAAGGGGTGGGGGAAGACTCTGGACAGACCTGGTAAACCCAAACGGGTAGTGCGGGTGAACTGGGAACGTCTGGAGGAGGCCCCTGTCCTGGGGATCTTTAACTCACACCTCCGGCGGAGCTTTTCAGCCATCCCTGTGGAGGTTGGGGGCATTGAACCTGAGTGGGCGATGTTCAAAACCTCTATTGCTGAAGCTGCGGTGATGAGCTGTGGTCTCAAGGTCTTAGGTGCCTCAAGGGGCGGTAACCCTCGAACACCATGGTGGACCCCGGTGGTCAGGGAAGCCGTCCGACTGAAGAAGGAGTCCTTCCGGGTTATGTTATCCGGGAGGACTCCGGAAACAGTTGCAGGGTATCGAAGGACTAGAAGGGCGGCAGCTTCTGCCGTGTCAGAGGCAAAGCAGCGGGTGTATGGAGAAGGACTTTCGGTCGGCACCAAGGTGCTTCTGGAAAACCATCCGGCACCTCAGGAGGGGGAAGCGAGGAACCATCCAAGCTGTGTACAGCAAGGGTGGGACCCTGCTGACTTCAACTGAGAAGGTTATCGGCCGGTGGAAGGAGCACTTTGAGGAACTCCTGAATCCGACTAACACGCCCTCTATGGTAGAGGCAGAGCTGGAAGCTGATTGGGGATCATCGTCAATTTCCCTGATGGAAGTCACTGAGGTAGTCAAACAACTCCACAGTGGCAAAGCCGCAGGGGTTGATGAGATCCGTCCAGAAATGCTGAAGGCTTTGGGTGTTGAGGGGCTGTCTTGGTTGACACGCCTCGTCAACATTGCGTGGAAGTCTGGGACAGTGCCTAGGGGTTGGCAGACCGGGGTGGTGGTTCCCCTATTTAAAAAGTGGGACCAGAGAGTGTGTGCCAACTACAGGGGTATCACACTTCTGGTAAAGTCTACTCCAAGGTACTGGAAAGGAGGGTTCGGCCGGTAGTCGAACCTCTGATTGAAGAGGAACAATGTGGATTCCGTTCTGGTCGTGGAACAACAGACCAACTCTTTACTCTTGCAAGGATCCTGGAGGGGGCCTGGGAGTACGCCCATCCGGTCTACATGTGTTTTGTGGATCTGGAGAAGGCGTATGACCGGGTCCCCCGGGTGATACTGTGGGAGGTGCTGCGGGAGTATGGGGTGAGGGGGTCACTTTTGAGGGCCATCCAATCCCTGTACGCACAAAGCGAGAGTTGTGTCCGGATACTCGGCAGTAAGTCGTGGAGGAGAGGGGTTGCAGTTCGGTGACCTGAGGATCTCATCGCTGCTCTTTGCAGATGATGTGGTCCTTATGGCATCATCGGTCAACATCAACAGTCACTGGATCGGTTCGCAGCCAAGTGTGCAGCGGTTGGGATGAGGATCAGTACCTCTAAATCTGAGGCCATGGCTCTCAGCAGGAAACCGGTGGATTGCCTACTCCGGGTAGGGAATGAGCCATTACCCCAAGTGAAGGAGTTCAAGTACCTCGGGGTCTTGTTCGCGAGTGAGGGGACGATGGAGCGAGAGATTGGCCGGAGAATCGAAGCAGCGGGGGCGGTATTACAGTCACTTTACCGCACCGTTGTGACGAAAAGAGAGCTGAGCCAGAAGGCAAAGCTCTCAATATACCGGTCAATCTTCGTTCCTCCCCTCACCTATGGTCATGAAGGCTGGGTCATGACCGAAAGAACGAGATCACGGGTACAAGCGGCCTAAATGGGTTTTCTCAGCCATCCGTGAGAGACTCGGAGTAGAGCCGCTGCTCCTTTACGTTGAAAGGAGCCAGTTGAGGTGGTTTGGGCATCTAGTAAGGATGCCACCTGGGCGCCTCCCTAGGGAGGTGTTCCAGGCACGTCCAGCTGGGAGGAGACCCAGGACTCGGTGGAGAGATTATATCTCCTCACTGGCCTGGGAACGCTTCAGGATCCCCCAGTCGGAGCTGGAGGATGTGGCCCGGAGAAGGGAAGATTGGGGTTCCTTACTGGAGCTGCTGCCCCCGGGACCCGATCCCGGATAAGCGGTAGACGATGGATGGATACAGATAGAGAGGGAGAGGGAATGGAGGAGAGCAGGGAGGGGTCCCCCCGGCAGTCTAAGGCTATTGCAGCATAACTATGGGACAAGGCAAGGCAAGCCTGACCAAGCCTTAACTATAAGCTTTATCAAAAAGGAAAGTCTTTAGCCTGCTCTTAAATGTGGAGAGGGTGTCTGCCTCCTGAATACAAACTGGAAGCTGGTTCCACTGGAGAGGAGCTTGATAGCTGAAGGCTCTGGCTCCCATTGTCATTTTGAGACAGGATGTGTCTTATTTGTGCAATGTTACGTAGATGAAAGAAGGCAGTCCTTGAGATTTGTTTTATGTGGGAGTTAAAAGACAGATCCTGATCAAAGATAATGCCAAGATTCCTTACGGTGGTGCTGGAGGCCAAATTAATGCCATCCAGAGCTTCTATGTCATTAGAAAATGCGTTTCGGAGGCGTTTAGGGCCAAGTGTAATAACTTCAGTTTTGTCTGTGTTTAACATCAAAAAGTTGCTAGACATCCAAGTTTTTATGTCCTTAAGGCATGCTTGAAGTTTAGCTAATTGATTGGTTTCATCTGGTTTAATTGATAGATATAATTGGGTATCATCCGGATAACAATGAAAGTTTATAGAGTGTTTCTGGGTGTCCACATCTCTGAGGACCTCATCTGGGCCCTCAACACCTCGACCCTGATTAAGAAGGCTCACTTCTTCCTGCGGAGACTGAGGAAAGCCCACCCATCTAATCAGATTCTGGTGAACTTCTACCGCTGCACCATTGAAAGCATCCTTCCCAGCTGCGTCACTGGTCTGGTATGGCAACTGTTCAGTTGCGGATCAAAAATGACTGCAGATGTGGTGAAAACTGCCCAACGCATCACCGGTACTCCTCTCCCTTCTATCGAGGCTGTCCAGCACAAGCGGTGTATGCGGAGGGCACGCAGCATCATCAGGGACACCTCCCACCCCAGCCACAGCCTGTTTGCGCTCCTGCCCTCTGGGAGACGTTACAGGAATCTCTGTGTCAGAACCAGCAGGTTCAGGAAAAGCACACACTCACACCTGGATACCCAGTGACTTCACTCTTTGCACATATTTATTCATATTATTTATTAGTGTGTTCACATTTATTTATATTTATACTGCTATTTATATTGTTCTCCTCTGTTTCGTATCTGTCATATTTATATACCTGTATTATACGTATACATTACACTGCACTTTACTTCTTATTTTTCACTTCTGGTTAGATGCTAACTGCATTTCGTTGTTCCAGTACTTGTGCAATCACAATAAAGTTTAATCTAATCTAATCTAAGGTACAAAAATAAATGAGGTGGAAATTACGTTATTTGTAGATGAATCATGCTACAGGGATGGGCAGGGGCTAAAATCAGGCTATGCAGTATTAGAACTGACGGATGACAAAACAACAGTAATGCAGGCCCAGCAATATCCCCAGCTATGCCCCGCCCAACTGGTTGAACTTTAGGAATTAACTCAAGCATGTGAAATGGCAACAGGAAAAATAGCTAACATACATACCGATTCTGCCTATGCTTCACGGAGTATGCCATTTGTTTGGAGCAACCTGGAAGGGCAGGGTATTCTGAAGAGTTGATGGGTCACCCAAACAACATTATGCGCAAATATTGAGGCCATGATGAAACCCAAGGCTCTAGCCATTATTAAATGCGCTACACATTGAAAGGATGTATCCCCTATAACAAAAGGTAATAATACAGTAGAAAAAGCAGTAAAAGCTGTAGCAACCTATAATGCTAAAGCAATAATAATGATCCATGCAATAGAATTAGAAGACTTTGTAACAGAAAAAGATCTCTTTTCTCTCTAAAAAGACAAGCAGAACAGGACTTAAAAACGGTTGACTGTTCAGGACCCAGTCTACTGCAAGAGACCAGAACCAGGTTATTAGCATGCTTATATGGTTTCGCTGATTACCTGATTCTGTCCAGCTGTCTGATCCCCAGCTGAGCCACTCCCGACTCTCCCCAGCAGGCGGTACCATGACCACACCCCACTGCCACATACCCCCACCATACATTGGAACCACTTGAGTGGGGCATGGTCTAACCAGAGGGTGAAGGCGCATCCCAGGAGATGATAACGCAGGGCGCCAACCGCATGGCGAGGCACTCTTTTACCACCGTCCATAAGCGAACATTCACGTCAAGAGTGGCCGGGATGCCCACACCGCCAGCAAACCTGCCCTGGCACCTGAGCAGCCCTCCGTGGTGCTGGGCGACCAGAGACGTCAACTGGGTCCTGGGGAGAAACAAAAGAAGGGGAGGGATTAAAAGGAAACGGGGGAGGCTGGGAAGAAGCAGCGCGGACACCGATGGTGGGAGGGGGAGAGCGCAGTGCTGGGCCAGTAGAGCAGGCTGGAACCCGCTGGAGGTCGGGCTTCCTCCCTCACGCTCCGCTGGGGCAGGGAGAGATGGTCCTCCTCAAGGATGACGGCGAGGAGGGTGGCAGCCCGGCGACCAACTGCTCCAGCATAACCTGCTTGATGACGTCCTCCACGTAGTTGGTTCGCTGTAGGAGCCAGCACCTGGCGTCGAGTAGCTGCTGCATGAAGGAGAAAGAGCGGCCAGCATCCTCCAAGGGCAGGTTCCAGAGCCGGCGTCGGTGTCCCTCTGATGAGCTGACCAGCCGGTCCAGAACAGCCCTTCGGAGCATGTCGTAACAATGTCTGGAAGACGCTGGCAGGCTGTGTGCGGCTAGCTGGGCACCCCGGAGACCATGGGAAGCACCACCCATTCCTCCTTCAGCCAGCCACACACCGCCTTGCCCTCGAAGCCTCTGGATTGTCCTCCGTCATCTTCCGAAGGGCGACAGATGACAGCTGGGTAGGAGGTCTCCCTGGTCTGCCCTCCCAGGTGGTCAGATACTGCAGCAGCTCCCGCAAGAGGGCACGATCCTCCCGCTGGCAGTAGAGGAAACAGGATGTTATGAAGACGGGTTACAATATAAGATCCGGATAATGGGAGATTGATCAGAAGAATCATGTGCTATTGTCACAAAGTCTACAAATAGCTTAATAGACAGGAATGGAGACCACGAGAAAGAGAAGAAAGATGGGAAGTAGGAGCACTAGAAAAGCAGATGAAAATGTGCACCCTAGGGCCGTGGCTTCAAGCTACTATAATACATAAAGACCATTTGTTGGTATTGGACATTATAACCAAGGGAGGACAAACAAAATGGGATATATAAGTAATAAGCAAGCCAAAGTATAAGGTGATAGGAATAGCATTAGAACGAAGATGTAACAAAACGACACCTACACACCTAGAACTCCGAGATAACATGCGTAGAAAACCTCTGCTCTTTAATCAATCAAGGCACCATGTGGGAATCAGTAGAAATAGTAACAGAGACCAAGTTGCAAAGCCAAATGTGGAAAGGACAAGATTTAGCTAACGTGTACCAATTGGAAGAACTGTATGAACAGCCAAACTAAACTAAAATGATGGAAGACTGTTTAATGCCAGCCGCAACAAGTAATAAACTGGTGTTTTTATCATGCAACGAATGTATTTCCGTGATGAAAGAATACAATGTGAAGAGGCACTACAAGTCAAGTCACGGCTCGTTTTCTGCCAGATTTCCCGTGGGCTCAGAGGAACAGAGAAGGAAAGTACAGGGACCGTTAATATTGGAAACAACTCAGATAGCCTGTACAGACCTCTCTATGAAGCTGTGCCCAATAGACCAACAAAACACAGAATGGATCAATTACATCTACTACAACCAACAGCCCTTCATCAATTACACTGACAATGCCTTAACAGCCCTTGGAGAACAGCTGTCTGCTACAAGTGCGAGGCTTGGCTGAATCATCTGACTCTTGACTGGATACTGGCAGAAAAAGTAGGTGTCTGTACCTTAATTGCCGAATGCTGCTGTACATTCATCCCCAATAAAACTGCACCCACAGGATCTTTCACCCATGCCATGAACCAATTAAAGAATTTGCAAAAATAAGTAAAATACAATGCAGGCACCGGAGAAGAATCTTGGACAATGGGTAGCAGCCTGTGCAAAATATTGGAATGGCTGTTGCTTTATGTGTGGTATTTATGGTTCCAAAATTGCATTTTGTTGTTGCGTTCCCATTTTACGTACCCTCGTTGTCACAAAAATAAGTAAATAAATGAACATGCAAGCAGTGGTAGTTTTTAATGACACCCCTGACTTCCAATTCCATAATTGGACTTGGAAATTGGAAATTGCCACCAAAATACCTACCGTCCGACAGCAGCGACAGAGAAGAAGAAAACAATGAGCTGTCGATGGATAGACCAGAACATATTAACATAGTTGAAATAGTCTAACCATATACAAAATAACAAACCGATCCGACAAAACAAAAAGTGACTAGAACTATATGGAATGACTACATTGACCATACACATACTTGGAACCAATTTAGAAAACAAGAATCCCCATTCTCAGTCTATCCTGTTCTTCCCACATACAAAGCTACAAGGTGAGCAGAAAGCACTGAAATAGTGACCTAAATAATAGATGCTGCAGGAAATGACCTATGGCAGTGGTTCCCAAAGTGGGGGGCACACAGAGCTATTGCAAGGGAGGGAGGGGGGGGCGCAAATGAATGAGGCATGCTTGAGCCCTGCTAGCATAACATGGACAAATTTGTGACAGGGCTCCCAGCTAAATGCAAAGCAGAGGATGAATCTTCACCAAATGTGCCAGATTCCCAAGCAAAAGTCAAGACAAGAAAATATGATGAGGCATAGTATATCGCCTTCGGCTTCACCAGTACAACGGTGGGTAACGAGGAGAGACCACAGTGTGTTGTGTCTGAAAATACTAGCTTGTGACAGTATGAAACCGAACAAGTTAAGACGCCACTTGGAGACAACACATCCGGAGCACAAAGACAAACCAGTTGATTTCTTTAGATAAAAACTCATCACTTTACTGAAGCTGCATCTGTGCCTTCAAATGCTCAACTCCCCTCATATAAAGTTGCCTACAGAGTTGCTCAGTGTAAAAAGCCACACACTATAGCCTTAATACTTCCATCTGCTATCGATATGGTTTCCACAATGATTGATGAAGCAACAGCCAGCAAGGTATAGGCTATTCCTCTGTCAAATAACACTATTGCGAGGCAAATTAATATTTCCTCTATGTCAAAGGACATAGAGGAGCAGCTTAATGACAAGTTACGAGACTGCCGCTTTGCTCTGCACATGGATGAAGCGACTGACAGTAACGAAGACTGTTTACTTATATCGTATATTCATTGATGCCGATGATTTGAGGGAGGATTTGATGTGGTGATTAAAGCTGTAATCTTTGCAAAGAACATTTTCAGGTTTGAGTTTTTTCTCTCAGTGAGCTGGTTAAGTTTTAAAAGCCAGAGAGGTCATTTTGAGAAAATATGTTGAAAGCAGAAATGCCGTTACACAGTAGAGGTTACACGGTATTACACAGTTAGATAATAATTATAATAATAATTCCACCGTAAAGGTGATTTGTGACATTATTATTTTATTTTTTTTTTTTGTAATAAGTTGCAGTTTTATGAATTACAATGTTTAAAATAAATTCTAGTGGAGTTTGGATGATGTATGTGTCGTAGACCAAAGAAGTTGAGTCCACGTGCTCAGCGTCATATCCAGAGGTTGGTTTCCAAAAATAGACGTGCGAGTGCTTCCAGCATTGCTGCAGAGGTTGCAGAAGTGGGATGTCAGCCTGTCAGTGCCCAGACCATACGCCGCACACTGCATCAAATCGGTTTGTATGGCCGTCGCCCCAGACAGAAGCCCCTTCTGAAACCGATGCATAAGAAAGCCCGCAAACAGTTTGCTGAAGACAATGAATCCAAGAACATGAGTTACTGGAACAATGTCCTGTGGTCTGATGAGACCAAAATAAACCTGTTTGGGTCAGATGGTGTCCGGCGTGTGTGGCGGCACCCTGGTGAGGAGTACCAAGACAAATGTGTTTTGCCTACAGTCAAGCATGGTGGTGGCAGCATCATGGTCTGGGGCTGCATGAGTGCTGCCGGCACTGGGGAGCTGCATTTCATTGAGGGACACATGAATTCCAATATATACTGTGACATCCTGCAGCAGAGCATGATCCCCTCTCTTCGGAAACTGGGCCGTAGGGCAGTTTTCCAACATGATAATGACCCTAAACACACCTCCAAGATGACAACGGCCTTGCTGAAGAAGCTGAAGGTTAAGGTGATGGACTGGCCAAGTATGTCTCCAGACCTAAACCCAATTGAGCACATGTGGGGCATCCTCAAGAGGAAGGTGGAGGAGTGCAAGGTGTCCAACATCCGTGCGCTCCGTGATGTCGTCGTGGAGGAGTGGAAGAAGATTCCAGAAGCAACCTGTGCAGCTCTGGTGAATTCCATGCCCAGGAGGGTTAAAGCAGTGCTAGATAACAATGGTGGTCACACAAAATATTGACACTTTGGGCACAATTTAGACATGTTCACTATGGGGTGTACTCACTTTTGTTGCCAGCTGTTTAGACATTAACAGCTGTGTACTGAGTAATTTTCAAAGGACAATAAATCTATACTGTTATTCAAGCAGCACACTGACTACTTTAAGTTATATCAAAGTGTGTCGTAGGGGGTGCTCGAAAATGTTCTTATCTACAAAAGGGGGGCCCTGCATAAGATTTTTGGGAACCACTGCCCTATGGTGTGATACTCCTAAGGCAATTAGACAGTGAGTCAACTTAATCACTGCTCCAAACCCTATCACACAATTGAGGAACAACTGGGGTGTACGAAAACGCTGCCCCTGTCCTACAGCTGCCGAGTCAGCGACAGAGATTACAACAAAATGAGATAAGACTTTATGAATCTATGATGAGTTAAACAAACAATGTACTTTACTAGAATAAAGGGGGGTTAATCTCATTGGATAAAAAGGAATTAAGATCCACAAAGAAGGGGTGTTTCAGAGGATGGGAGAGAATAATAATTTACTGTATAAACAGTATGGATTTTGTAAAGAAAATTGGGACATCACATTCTGCAAACCGCGCATGTTCACTGCTTTGTAAATAAAGTAAACTTCATGAAGTCAAAATACTGCTCTAAAAACTGTCTAAACATTTCAGATATTTTGATATATATATCTTGTCAAGTAGGTTGAGAATCAGCAAGCCTTTTCATCTCGCCACCTTCCCTTCTTCAAACCAAGGAATGACATATGTGACATGTGTAATGTTATAAAGGTGATTCTTAAATGCTCAATTTAATGGAAGTGATTCAGAATGTTATAAATATGATTAAATCTAATAGATGTGATTTAAAAGAGACTCAAATTTATGAGATAGGATTCACGATGTAATTGTGTGAAGTAACATTTGATTTACATGCCACTTAATGAAGTGAACTATAGAATACATGTTCAGTAGAATGATCTGGAAATAAACTCACTGGACCCTCGCTTAATGATCTGGAAATATCTCATTGAAAGCATACCCCGGGTGGGCCCGTCAACGCTCACTAGGAGCACACCTGGTGTGGGCCCATTAACGCTCACTAAGAGCATACCTAGGATGTTAATGCTCACTAAGTGTGTACATAATGGGTGCCTGAAACGAATATATAAAAATAGAAGATAGGAGACTCTAGCATGGCCTTAAACGGACAAGTGATAAGGGTACAGAGTTGTATACAATACGTCACGGGCATATTGTGGTATGCGGCCTTAAAAAGGCAGGAACAAAAATAAGCCTAGGAAGAGAGGAGCAGAGGCGGGCACCAAGAGGCCTATATAGATTGTGTGCATGTGACGTCACGCTTACGTCCCAACCCGTAAATCAGCCATGTTGGTTGGATTAAACAACCAAGACGGCGCCCGTTCGCGTAGGAGTTGCTGCAATGCTTCGTCATTTTCTTTGTATTTAAACGTCTAAGATTGAAAGAAAATGCCAATCGTGTGCGCAGTGTATAATTGTGGTCATAACGCTACTCGTGACCCAGAGAAACGGTTCTTTAGATTTCCTACAATCATCAAAAACAACGATCCACAAAAGAGGGATGAATTACTGTCTACCGAACGCCGTAAACTATGGTTTAGCAACATAACTCGTGAGGACTTAACAGAAGAAAAAGCACAGTTCACCCGTGTGTGTGGCGTCCACTTTATATCTGGTAAGAGCTCATGCTAAAGCTATGTTTTCAATATTTACGTTAAACATTTGTGCTTATGATATACCCGAACACTGTAAGACCTTACTTCTCCATATCGCTGACTGGTAAATAAGGCACTTTCTTTACATGTGATGGCAGCCATACAATCACAGTGTGCGAGGATAACGTCGCCGCTCTTCTCACTCACAAACCACGGCTTGAGCGGTGTATCTCGAGCTCTTTGAGAGTGATTTACACGGGCATGGACGAGCACCCTGTCATCTTTCACTGGTTTGGTAAGAAGACTACCAACCCAGCCAGAAACAAAGAAATTATAAGCATCTAAGCTCTTGTATGCCTTCATTTTGTTACGCCTCAGACACAGGGAAGGAAGACTCATACGCACGACTCCGGACACAAGGGTAAAGTGTAGAATAAACCAATACTTTACTTCCATAAAACAAAATCTTAACTCAAAGCGCTCACTAGGAGGATAAACAAAGTTCTCTGAAAAAACACACTGGTACTTGGCACACTGGAACTTACACACGCTATGACAAGGATAAGACAAGACGAACTGACACACGACAAGGGGAGACAGGACAATTTATACAAGAGGTGAGTGGGAACAGGTGGAAACAATCAGGGCCGGGGCAGACGCTGACGATGGTGGGAAACCACACAAGGACAGGAAGTAAACACAAGAAATGACACAAGGGAGGTGAACTCTACAAAATAAAACAAGAACACAAATCCAGAGTCATGACACATTTGTGCGTTGGTTGCCCACGACGTTTGTAGCACAAGGTAGTTCACAATATCCGGATATTCAATCGGCGGTAATGAATCTAAATCCTCAATATAATCCGACGGCTTTAGCGTGTACGGGTCACGGTCGCAGATTTGGACCTTTTCTTCTGAATCTTGCCTTTGCAGAGAGTCACAATACTTTGAAGAAGTCGGAGTTGTATTGCTGTTGTTGTTCGCTTTAGACGCCATTGTTGATTTGTTATCCAACCAACATGGCGTCACACAGTTTTGTCACGTGTTTGCACACTATCTATAAGAAGCGAGACGACACAAGCTCGGGGTTATTTCCTCTGCATCTTCACCCGAGATGAGAGAAGTGAGGACTACAACACCAAGAGGACTCTGGAAGAAGTGATCCAAGTTGCTGAACGAAGCGCAGGATAGGAGTAACCATTTCCCCAACAGCTTGGACTCACAAATAACATTGTTTAATTATGTTTAACATTAGCTGAAAAACGCTTCAGGAACAATAACACAGAAGAAGACGAAAACATATGGATGAGAGTCACAGTGAACGGGAGAGAGATGGAGACGCGGTTTAACCTGCCAAACAAGTTAAAACTTGATGTAAGTACCTGACAAAGACCTTCCCTTATTTAATAAACCGCACACGGCGGAATAAGCGATGTTCGCCAGCAAGAACAATCGTCCAAGCACAAGCACACCCAAGAGGCACAAACACATACACTGTCAATGACTTCATGTGTGACAAGAACTGTGTCGGAGGCAGACCAAGTGACCAAAGCTGAGGGAAAGATGTCGATGCTTTGCGCTTAAAAATAATGTCGCCTTCAGGTTCTGCGATGATTTCAGTCGCAGTGTCGCGGACATGTTTCCCGACTCTGTCATCGCGAGGAAGTCCTCGTGGGGGGAAACAAAAGCCACACAACTCATCCATCATCAAATACATTGATCAAAATAACTAATAAATAAAATACATACATCTTATAAACATGTCTGTACAAGTAATACATACTTTAAATAAACATGTATTTCCTGAATGTATATACCCGTCCCTTATGTGTTTACGTTTACATTGGTGGCGGTGGAAATTCGAAATTCAAATGTTGACAGGTATGGCCCGGAGGCCTTCATCAAGCAGAAAGGATAGGATTGCTAGGCCAGCGATCCGACTCTCTCTCTCTCTCTCTCTCTCTCTCTCTCTCTCTCTCTCTCTCTCTCTCTCTCTCTCTCTCTCTCTCTCTCTGTCTCTCTCTCTCTCTCTCTCTCTCCCCACCGATAAGTAGATCAAATAGCCACAGCAGTTATGTGTTAGGGATTTATATTATAATTAATCAATTCTGATAATCATGTTACATGTTGTTTGAATCAATGTAAGCTGTATGCCTTGCCCCTACTTTAATACTTAAAATAAAATGAATCTTTTGATTTAAACCTAGAATTGTGGACAGTAAGAATTTGTATCTTTATAAGGTATTTTATAAGGTTTGGAGCGATTAACATCTCAGTGGTTCTGTTAATGGTTGTCTCTAGCAAGTAGATTAAACATGTCCCTGTGGTCAATTCCTAACTACTAACTAAACCTTAGTCAATACCAAGTGCACAGATCATAGAGGAGAGCTGTCAGACTGGTGACCGGTAGTAGCCGCTGAATTCACATCGCTATTCAATTTGTCGGGATTATTGGTTCATATATATATATATATATATATATATTATATATATATATATCAAATCACTTTTTTTTTGTTCTTTAAAAAACTCAGCTCTGATTGCACTATTCATATGGGCAATCTATCACCTTTTAAAATGTTACTGTGAAAATGCATAAAAAGTCTTAAATGGATCCAGTCCTGTTTGTCTTGTGTACTCTTCTATTTCAACACTAGAGGGAGGCATTGTTTTATATATGACACAAACTGTTGATCTCCATTTTTAAATGATACACACCAGTGTGTTAAACCATATGTGATTATTAATGTACAGCATTCTGCAATGAAAACTATATCTGGTGTGTTGATTTTCACAACAGTGGGATATATTTTTTTAAGGGGTAAAAATGGAAACATACAATGTACCAGATACCATGAAAGTCACCGCTGATGTTAAAATTATCTTAATTTTTCCTTTAAGGAAGCACATTTAGTGGTGGCTTTGTTACTTTGTAAATTTTACCAAACTGACCCCAGTTTTGGGATTAAATAATGGATAAATTAATAGATCATAATATGTTAAATGTTTTTAATAGGTGTTGTACATTAATTAAGGAGACTTTTAAGGTTACAAACCTTGTATCAAATACCATTAAAGCCTCCACTGAATTTTCACCTTAAATTCAAAATGAAGGCTCCTTTTAGGTATCAATTAATAAGTGACAACGATGCTGTTTGATACATCTTCAGGGGTTTTAGCTCGTAAACTATCCAGAATTAAGCCATCTTGAAATGTTAAAATACATTAATTAAGCCCTTAACTGTCCCCTTAAAATATGACTGTATTATTATGAATGAAACGTGATTTAACACCTGAGGGCAATACCATATTACCTGAGTTCACCAATCTTTTAAATGATTATGCAAATTGTTGTAGTATGTTGTACTCCTTTATTAATATATATATATATATATATATATATATATATATATATATATATATATATATATATATATATATTTATAATACACACCTCTATGCACGTCTGTCTGTCCTGGGAGAGGGATCCCTCCTCAGTTGCTCTCCCTGGGTGTTTCTTTCATTTATTTCCTTGTTAAAGGTTTTTAACTTTGCTAACTTAACTTAACTTAACTTAACTGTTAACCTTGCTAACCCTAACCCTTTGCTGACAGAGTTTTCCCTTATCTAAAGCGAGGGCTGAAGAGGACAGTAATGCATTATTCCCGAAGCGTAGCACTATGAAGGTAGAACAACAACAACAAAAGCAGCACAGGACTGTAGGTGAATAATGACGTAAGTCAGCGCATTGATATTTGCATTATGCGGCTGCAGCTGCGTTTATTGGCGAAATAAGATTTGAAAGTAACTGACTCACTTAGGAGAGCAGAAAGAGGGAATGTATCAGTTTTTGACAGAACATTCCCAAAAAGAAAGATACTCTATGTCAGTGAACAGACTGAATGGAGGACTAGTTTTGAATATCCCGCCCTGCCAGGCGTCTCCTTCCAGCTCCACTGAGGCGGAGATTCACAACCCTCTCCGGTCCAGAGCAGGCAGTTGTGTATCGGCAAGCTCCGCTGACACGATTCACTGAAAGCAAACTAGCACTGGAACAACATTTAAAAGCAACTTCGTTAAATACTACCAATCTTTAATTTACAACCAAGAACCGACACAGAAGAGCATTGTCCCCGAGTTGAGCATTTTATCGAGCTTTTCCCTTTTGTTCGTGGAGATGTGTCGCTTGGAGAACTATTAGCGGACAGCGCTGCACACCGAAGCCAGGATGAGTGGGAGCTTCGCGGTGTCCGGCGCGGCGCCCTGCCGCTTCGCTCACTACTTTGTTATTTGTGGGATAGATACAGAAACTGGACTGGAACCGGACGAACTAGCAGGTATGATGTCTCTTTTCTTTGTCATTGTGTTGTTTTTGAAGAAAAAAAATAATCACAACAGCCCCTCAGCTCAACACATTATAGACAAATTGTTGACTAAAAATATCCCTCCACCGCTATGTAGCTAAAACATGCATATTAGTTGTATTCAGTGCAATGCTACATTAAGGTATAAACTACAAATCCCAAAGTTCAGCAACTTAAACGGAAAAAACTGTAACTCATCACCCGAAGTGGCACATAGCCTACAGCCTATAACCCCCCAAATACCTAATTAATGGCTCATGGTTTCCTTTACAGAGTTAGTTGCTTTGTACATAAGCACTGCCTTTAAAATAAAAATATGGAGTTACAGTGGCATTGGTGGTGTAAGTAGGTTTGTTTGTCTCAGCAGCACCTCTGCCCAGTGAACTGGTGGTGCAGATAAGCTTCTTGTGTGCTAACAAACTGAGAGGTCATCAGTATCTTTAAAAAAAAAAAAAAAAGTATGTTATCATCTGATTTAAGCTTCCTGTGCTGTACTGCTCTAAACCCGTCAGAGTGAAACTAATGTTCATAACTGAAGACTACTGTAGTTTTTACTCACTGTTTTTTCCCTGTAAAAGTCAATTTGATACTATCTTAGGTCACAGCCACTAACCCTAACCCTAACCCACTTTGACAGGGAATTAAAACCTACACATCTTTATTTGTCATAGCAAGGTCTCCCTGTAATTCTCATTCATCAGTCAGTTTGTGTTGTTTGAGTCTTTTCTGACGAAATAACGAAAATGCAGAGTCATACGGGGAGAAGAGAGTGATGTTGATTTGGAACTTTGATTAATAATGTCCTTGATAGAAGGATTGCTGTTGTTGTGTTTATTCATAGGGATCAGAACTTGTTCCTCTCCTCTTGCCAGTACAGCAGTGGTGTTGCAGCGTGTTTACTCTGTCACCAGATGCATTCACTCATTGGCTCAGTTACCATCCAATAACAGCCTCTTCATATTATTTCAGTGTGGAGTTATTTTTGACAAGCTTTCTCTTCTGGATGTGGTCTAGGCTGCATGCTTTGTCGAGGTTGTTGCATCACAGTCAGATTTGTAGCTTCTGTCTTTGTAACTGAGTCTGGGCCAAAGTTCAGAATAGTAAAGTCTGTGAGTGTTGAAAGGGAGCTGTGATTGCACTTTTATTGGAGTGGACTTCATGTTAACAAATGTACCAGTGGAAAGATACGTTTTATTTGGGAGAATGTGGACATTTGTTCTTGCAAAATGACTCAAATCAATAATGGATAATCGAAACAGTATCATTTCTGTTGATCGATTAATCAACTAAATGTTGCAGCTCTAGATTAAACCTTTACCTTTTTTATTATTATTTAGCTGCTCATATGGTTCATATTGCATCACTGCCACCTATGACATTTACCACTCTTATTTCCTCTGATGTTTCCTTCTCAGCTTTTTGATTGTTTTGCTGCTGAACACAGAATTACTACCTTTGGTGTGAAAGTAAGAGGAGATCTATTCCCAGATCTTTTTGCCCTGGAGTTTGCCAAACCTTTTCATAGCAAGGATTCCTGGATGAATATATTCAAGACCTTCTTATTATCATTGTTTTTACCCATGCACCCGGAGTCTGAGAATGTTCTGGGAAGATGAAACAGAATCTTTGTTGTATGTTCTCTCTTGTTTTTAGGTCCTCCTGGACAATGGAATTTGGTTACGGACCCCTGTACACCTTAATAAAGTTTAGTTGAATGCAGAATTGCCAAACATTGTCTGTTTCCAGCTTCTAAAGTGTGAGCATGAACTGCTTATGTGGTAGAAAACGAAATGTATATGAATTTTGGACAACTGGTTCAAAAAAACAAAAACAATTTGAAGTCATGACTTTGGGCTTTTAAGAAAATGTGATTTGGGAATCCCCCCCCCCCAATACTTTCTGAGATTTTGCAAGAAATGGTCTCCGCAGCCAACACAGCCACACACTTCTAGTGGGTCATAAGTGATGAATGAGAGGGATTACTTTTAGTCTAAACATTGTTTTTTAGGAAAATCCTTCTTCCAAAAAAAAGAATTAAAAAAAGTATAAAATTTGCAAAAATATCTGTGAATGACCCATGTGCACCCCTGGGTTTTTTTCTTTCTTATGCGAGCCCACAGGCTGATGCCATCAAAAGGCACATCATTGCTGTTTGTCGGACGTTCGGTGCATCAGGGACAACACTGTCCTGTTAGTGATGCAGCCTGCATGACGTGGCCGGTGTGTGGTACGGACATTAACTGACGTGTTGCAAGTGTGTTTTGAACATGAGGCACCAGGAAAACGACAGAACAAAAGTAGACTGTCACACAACCTGATCCATGTACATGTTAACAGAATACTGAAGAACAATATGAATGTGAGATCCCAGTTTTTGTCTGAAGTTTACATAAATCAAGTGTTCGTAGAGCATTATATCCCCCCTCGCCTTCATTCACCCCCAAAGCTGCCCACCCCCCATTTCTTTGTCATTTGCCTCAGTTTGCCTTCACCCTTCTACACTTCACTGGAGTTCATTTACAATTCTGATCAGGCCTGTTGCCGTCCTCCCCCATGACGCGCCATCATCCGGACGACACTAATGCTGCCATGATTGATATCAACATGTTGCCTATGGCTGTCCATAAAGCACATTATTTTTTTTTTGTTGAGAACATGGCTACATGTCAGCACCCCCACATATTATTGTACCCTGAGTTTTGAGGCAGCCATAATTGTAGTAACGCAGCGTTCTATGGCTTTGCTTATTTTAGACTGTGATTCCCCTCCTCCCTGCTCTTTGTGTGGCACTGTAGCCTTATTTCCCTCAGCCCATTGTTCTAGTCAGAGGGCTAGACTTCCTGTAGACCTGCCTCAGGCTGCTCCATGGTTTACATTGCCTTCTCTCTCTGTCTGTGTGTGTGTGTGTGTGAGAGTCTACTCTCTTCAAGGTCAAACAGTATTTAACTCATTTATTTCAACTTATGCCCTGTTATAGATCCTGAGCTCTTTAGTCACAGGCTGGAATGCTAATCAGGTTGTTTAATTCCTCCCATAACTAGCCACGTTATCAGTCCCGTCCAGACACCCACCCCATACCATGCCATTGAGCATCAGTGGTATAAATACACCCTGGCTGGTATACAAAGCCTAAAATAGTGCCTGCATTCTAACACTAGATGCATTGAGGGTCAGCAGCATTGTGGAGTGGAAAGGTGAGAGGAGTGAAGAGGAGATACTTTTAGGGAGATGTCTGGCGTGCCAGTTGTAGAAGAAGATATGCTGCAACAGTGTGAGATGCGTACCACTTTGCCATCTTATACCCCTGCTGGGGAAATGTCATCCAGCCCAGTGCCCACACTGGAAATAAGTCAACCAGTTTACAGCACATGAGCACAATGGTTTAATTAAGTTCTGAGTAAAGAGTTATTACTGTTGTCAGAATTTCTTTATTTTATTAAAGCAACTAACAAATGTTTTAACTACTGATTAATCTGTTAATGATGTTTCATTTACACTGCTAGCAAATCCTCACACTTGAGAAGCTGAAGCTAGCGATGGATTGACATTTAGCATGATAAATGACTCATCTCTAATCGATCATATAAACTGCTGGTAATACATAATGAGTCAACCACTAACAATCGATAATGAATGAGCAAAGTGGCGATACTTACATAACTGAATTACCCCTTTTTTTTAAAGGGCAAAGTACTGTAGATTTATCTAAATAAGCAAATAATCTCTTTAAAGAAGAAGAGAGAACAAGATGAAGCCCACTGAAATCTCAAGTCGTGCAGTGAAACTGATAGTGGAGCAAAACGTTCATGGTTGTTTGCATGTGTCGTTACTGAAATCTATGCATGAACACACACAGATGTGTGTGTGTACACACACACACACACACGCACACACCGTGAAGTCATGCGATGATGATGCGCTTCTGAAAACAACAGATTCTTAGTTTCAGCTCTCGGATGATCCAGTCTGTCAGGTGTTCAACTTGCCAGTCGTTTTCTTTGGCTCCAACATCACCGTACCTTCTCCTCCTCCTCTACTCCATCATCTTCCTCCACCTCCATATACTACCCCTTCTTCCCCTTTCATGTCCTCCTCTGTCTCCATCCTTAACACCTCCCACTCCTCACACCTGAGTGTCACCTACTGCTCTCCCACAGCATCGCTGCTCTACTGAGTCACACTGGACGGGGCTGTTTTCAGTTTCCTATCCCAGTTTAGTCATAACTCCGATGTAAATGACTTAATATCACCTCAGGGACAATTGGCTGGGCTGGTTAAAGCTCAGGGATTTACAACCACCTCCGGTTCCTAGCCAGGTGCCAATAACTCCCTTTAGAGCGGTAAATGTTTCTTCTCTCCCTACAAGATTCAACATGTCTATTTCAAGGTGAATGTCTTTTATAACGGTAAGACATAAGGCTAGCCTTCATATACAGATTAAACTGAATCAGAAAGCAGACTTTTCTGCTCAGCCTTTTAATGATATAGTTAATGTCCGTGTTCTACTGAGTAGCAGCGTCAAACACTAACCGTCCATAGAAGGATGGGATAACCTATTTTCTTTCTTTGTTAAACATGCATATTGATGACCGCTCTACTAGTGGGCAGATTGTTTTTGCTCAACTGTCATTCCAATCAAGAATCGTCCCAAAATGTGAAAAGTAGAATTGAACATGGGGAGGAAGTGTTTTTTATTTTTTTCACTTGTCCTACAACAAAATGTGAAAAAAATCAGTTTTATTGACTGACATGTCAAGAGAAGAATCTCCTCAACACCTTCATTCATTAACACAAACTTGTCCATGTTATGCTGGCAGGGCTCAAGCCTTGCCGCGCCCCCCCCCCCCCCCCCCCCCCCTGCAATAGCTCTGCGCCCCTCCCTAGGGGGCCCGCCCCCCACTTTGGGAACCACTGCATTAACAGAATCTTCTGGACTATTTAACTGATGTGCAATATGTGCATGTTTGACCTTCTGCTGCTCCAGCCTTCACGTCAGACTTGTGTCATGTTGAAAGGGATACAGACATATTACTATCGGTCTGATCTTGTGGGATTGCAGCCGTGACTTTTATGTGAAAGTGACTCAGGCTCTTATTTACACGTTAGACTGACATGTAACAACATGAATTATTATGCATGATGAACAAGGTGCTGTATTGAGGTGAAAGGACTATGCTAATAAAACATGACATGACCTGGTCTTGTGAGATGAATGTGAAATATGCGTAACCCTAAAACACACCTGTGTGGAGCTGACCAGCCAGTTTGATTCTCATTGGGAGAATTTACAGCTACTGTGGGCCAGTCTAATCCTGTTTCCTGGCTATTGATATTCAGTTTGTTCAAAGAGCTCCCTTGCTGCCATCGGGAGCTGAGAGGTTAGCCAGTGCAGCTTTAAAAATGTCTGGAGCACAGAGGTGTGTCGGCTGAGATGGGAGTGTCCTCAGACTGCACAAAGGGATTTGAGCGGCTAAAGCTCTCCTCTGGCCTGGACCATCTGTCCACACACAGGCCGACCTGGGAGTCAGTCAGTACAAAGGCTGCACGCTGACGCTGCCCACTGACATATGCTAATGATGACGGGGCCTAACAACATGACGCATGCCCCTGTTATATTATAAAGGTATGTGTTGGTAATGGGCAGATCATAGTATATGGCAAGAACAATGCCAAAGCTCAATAAAACGAAGAGCAATCCTCTATACACTTGTTTTATTGTAAAGGATGAATGAAATGATCTCCTGTTTATCTCATCCTGTAGTCATAATGACAGCACTATGCTACGGTCGTTCTCCTTTTTACTCTTTCTTTCTTTCTTTAATGCCTCATCTCATGAGTTCCTTCCTCTTCTCTTCCCCCTGTAGTGATTTCGTCCATCTCTCCACATTTTGTCCCGAGCTCGTTGCCTCGTGCTCTGTCAGCCCGGCCGGGCTGCTGTTAAGCCTGTTAGAGTAATCCATTCAGACAGTTCCTCCAGGCTACACTGAACGCATCGCTGTAATGTAACACGGCCAGGCCACATCACTGTCTCCGCCGCACACACAAACACACACACACCCATACATTCATGCTCCTAACCATGTCTCCACTCTGCCGTCTGCATTGTTTGACCAGAAGCATCATCCTGTCTTTGTTTTATAAAGCCACTCACTATAGGTCAGCTTTGTTAATGGCTCGAGATGTTTTTAGCCTCACTAAGTAATGGCTTTGTGTCCAATTTTAGGAAAAAGAAATGGCTTCCATTCAGTAGAGTTCAGATCTCCAAATGTCAAAGAAAGACAAAAGAAAGTACAGTAAAAAAAATTAATAAAAAATGAAAACGATAGAATATTCTGAACCCACTGGAGCTAATACTAATTGAAAAGATGTTAGACATAAAATAAATCTGCAACAATTCTGATAATTGATTAATTCAGTTATGTTAAAATGCCAATTATTTGCTGGTTGCAGCTTCTCTAGTCTACTCTGTTTTGTATCATTGTAGATTGAATATCTTTGAGATTTTGACTGTTGGTTGGACAAAACAAGCTTCAAACAAACTTGGTTGTCCAACCATATCTAAATGCAGATACTTATTCCAAATGGCATCATTGGGGGGAAAAAGCCTGCTGTGTCTTTCTAGTCTTAATGTATTGTATCCTACAAGTAGGGATAGAGGCACACACTCCTCACCTTGTACCCACAAAAGGAGATGTAGTTTTGTGAAGAATGACAAAAGGGAGATGGAGAGAGAAGCTCAAACCCTGCCTACTATCACTCCTCTGCACACCTTGCTGGGTCGGTTTCGGAAAAGTACAAAATAGTTTGATATAGTGCACTTTAATAGTCCACTTTCCCTTTTGTCGTTGGAAGGTTTTGGGGGGGACTCTGATGCTATTTTACAATCCAACAAGGGTTGAAGTCCCCCCATTATTTGACTAGACTTGGCATTTGCAAAATGTTAGGGTGTGTACCATTAGCTGTGGACATGACCAGTAGTGAACACAAGAAACTGCTGCAGAGTCGATGGAGGAAAGCTGTAAGAACAGAAAAACTAAATATGCAGCAGACAAGACCAAAAGCCTACCTCAGTGAACATATGCAGTCACAGCATTTCCTGCCTGCTTCTTAAATGTCTGTGGTAGCTTTTACTCCTGTTAACTCGGCTACAGGATAGAAACCGTTTCCAGGTAGTCTGTAGTTTTGGGGCAGGAATTTGCCCAACTGTGTGGGGGAGGGAAAGCGAGACAAATAATAGACTTTTGTGTCCTCAAGTGTATATTGTAGGTTGAAGTTACAGAGCCCTGAACCTGCCTGTCATCCGCCTGACATATTGAGTGCCAGGGATGTTCGGTCTCATCCTAGACCCATACAGTGTGGGAGAGGCTACCATGTGCTGCTAGTCAAAGTTCAAGGATTAGGGGGTAAGAGGGGGGAGCAGTAATGATGGATCATCTGCCTCTGGGAGTCAGCGGGACCTGGCGACCTCGGAGGATGCTGCTAGCTGTTGCTGACTGGTCACATCCCTTTGCAAATGCCTCTCCGTCTCCAACAGCAAAGTGAGCAGTTGATCTTGGGAGGCGTGAGGAGCCATTTCACAGCCCCTCCCTCAGAGTGACCTCTGACCCTGAGCTCCATATGTTCTGTCTCTATGGGAGAAGAAGGAGACAAAAGACCAGTGGGAGTTTGGGGGTTGTTGTTTTGGTTTATTAGAAGGGGCCACAAGTTGGTTACAGCTGGGCTTGAACATGGACACTCAACATTACTGTTCTTTGGTCCGTTTTGTGTGTAATGTTTTTGTATTTAGGGTTCATGGTCTTCTTTATTGTGCTTATTGAAAACCACTGAAGATCAGGGTTGGCTTGAAATTAACTAGTTTTTACAATGTGTCATCCAGCCATGTTTAAAGGCCAACAGCGTTTAAAGCTGTTCTGAACGGTCACTATTGAAGGCATGATGTCATAGAGACTTGATAATCGTTCAAATATCAGTCTTTCTTCAAAGGCATTAATGGCGTTCAGACAAAGTGGCAAAAGTAGTTGTGTGAAGAATGGAAAAGAAAGGAGAGCAGTTCAACTCCTGCCTACCATCTCCCCTCTGCACAACTGGCCAATCCTGTGACGCGGGCACAATTGTTTTACAGTCTGTTTCGGAAGAGTTGTCGGATAAACCCCTAGATTTCAGAAAGGTGTGGGTGGGAAGACACTGTTAATTTAAAGAATTCTGAGCCCTTGATTTAGCCCATCTTTAACTTTTTAAATGGCAAAAGAGGATCAGAAGTTGTCCGTGTAGCCTCTGGGGTTTGCTAGAGTTGGCATGACATTAATGTTGTCGGCTTCTCATGTGTGCATCGACTCCGCTGCAGAATGTACACATCTATAGAAGTGTGCCGACTGCACATGCAAGAAAAGCTAAATGAATTCCTCATGTGTAGAACATCTCCCAGTGTTCTCACATTACCAGTGTATCGAACACGTGCACATTTGCTGTCCTTGTGAGTTTTGAAGTATATCAGGGTTCTCTGTTGTAAAAGGTCAACCCAGTCCTGAAAATCTAAGCCTGTTGTTTCCCTGTGGTGCAATATTCTAATGTCAAACCATGTCCCCCAGGAACTCAAGGGTTTGTATGAAAATGTCAGACATTTTCCTTGTAGCCTGTGTTGTTCACATATTCTTCGCTAAAACAGTGTAATAAGCTCGGAAATGTGTATCCCTTCAATGTAGCCGTGTACCCTACGACACTAGGAAAAGTCAACATTTTAAATGATTTTTAAGAAAGCTCATGCGTCAGAACCTCAGTACAGGGGCAATCTATAAGAGCGTCCATTATGTCCTTTGAAAGCTTTACCACACTGGGCTTCTACTCCATTGTGTGTGTCTCTTGTAGATTGATGGGCAGTTTTAAAACATCACTTGGAGTGCACTCGGTAACCTTGGCCATGAATTGAAAAGTAGCCGTTCCAGGGTTTGTGTTGGACTTTTGACTGACTATTATTACCCGTCATTTTAATACAAAATATGTTTTATGATAATAATCCATATTTGGCAAGCATTTCACTTTCATATTGAATCATTAATACACAGAATAAGCCAAGGATTGGTATATGGGCCGATCCTGACGTTTCTTTTTAATGGATCTGTAATTTATATAAGGCTTTAAAATACTTGTGTAGTTCTGGCATTTTGACAAATGTACTTGGGAAAATAAAGAACTGGGGCAGCAAGCATATTACACAGTCAGGGAGGCAATGTGTTTCTCAACAGGATTTGCTCAACTTGGACATTCACCAGTCATTGAGGGTTTGCAGTAAAAGCTTTTGTACATAATCCGAAGATATTTTGCATCTAAAAACTGAAGTATACCACCAATATTGTCGTCTTATTCCCCTATTTTCCCCTAGCCCACATCCAGCTGCCTTCCCCATTAGTGCAAAGTCTGACTTGTGTTTAATTTGCTGTGTTTACTTTGAGAGATCAATATGTATGTAGTGTCTGTGTGATGGTACACTCTGTGCTCTATATGTTTACATGCGAGTCTGTACCCAGGACTAGCTGACACTGACCGGCATTTTGAGTGTTGGAGAGAACTTGGTTTTACAAAGAAAGAGAGAGAGAGAGAGAGAGGAGAGAGAGAGGGGGGGGGGGGGAACATGGGGCAAAGAGGTGCAAAAAAAGTATTATAATAAAAAAATGACTTGCAAGCATTCATGTGCACTCAGAAGCAGGAAAAATGGAGATGGAGGGAGGCTGTGACTGGGGGGGGAAACGAGCTGTCCAGATTCTAACCACAATTGAAACAGCTGTGATTAATGAGCCTGAATTCATTTGTATTGATTGCTGAATGTAATACTGTAATATAATACCTCCTAGTCCCCAGTGAGACACACACACACACACACACACACACACACACACACACACACACACACAGGTGACATCAGCTCCAACGAACCTCATTGTAACATAGTGAAGTGCGGTGTTGTGTCAGGCAGGCTGTAAATCTCCTTACATAACTGTGATCGGCCGCACAACGGTAACTGAGGCCCCTTATGACAGATTAGAGCCGCTGTGGTACAGGGACCCTGCTGCCTGCTGACAGGCCATCACCTCACTGTGAGACATGCTGGTCACACAGCGGACACTGGATTATACAGAGCACGCAGCTGAAATACATTTATTTATTATATAATTGCTTTTCAGACTAATAATAAGCAACAGTGTGTGTTTGACAGCGATTCCTGGGGCATGAAGCTTCACAAACATACAAACTGAGTTGCCTCTTTTCATGCTTGTATCTGTTTGACAAGCTTTATATAAGCTCAACACATGCACGTGACACGTGCTCTTTTTAGATCAGATTAAGTTTCACTTGAAGGCAAACTACGTGACATCCATTGAGTCTGGAGGCTCAATTTTGTCAACATCAAGTTGTAAGATTTACATGGAGCCCTTTTTATTTCTCAAACGATCAGAAAATGAATGTTTCAGGTTAACGCCTTAATCTGAGCAAATCAACGACAGCACTGGCCACGTGGTTAAACACCTAAAACAGCGCAGGTTTACATTTTCCTGACAACATACTATTTTGGACTGTGGATTAAGGATTGTTGTCTCTTGTATGCAAAGGCTGAAGTAGGCTTTATAGCTATGCTAAACTACCTCCAGGAGGGAGGAGATTATGTTTTGCATCCCAGCTCCTTCAAACAGAGGTGTGTGTGTGTGTGTGTGTCTTTGAGACTTTGAGCTCTCACTGATTAGGTTCCAACTCATCCACTGACCTCTGCCCTGCGTGATAAGGCTAGGTAAACAAAGCATGACCAGTATCAGATAAGCTAGTCCATGTCCATGCTAGTCCCTCACTGCCACTTTGAAAACTTTATTTGTTCTAAACCAGAGTTTCTGATTTTTGCCTTGGTCTCTGGTGTCTTTCTTTCATCCTCTCTTTCCCTCTTCTGCTACATGTTCACCACCCCGTGGCAGAACACAACTTGAACACCCTGTACGACTGCTCAAGATATTGAATATAGTAAATCAAACTGGCGATGTAATGAAGCCAACTTATAATAACAATAAGAATTAAAACTACCTACCTCTGCTGCAGCATAAATGTCCCAGCTCAGTAAGGACTACGAGCTCCCTGATGGCCTTTACACACACAGCAAACTGTCCAAAGGGTAATGTCAGTGTACCTAATATTAAGGAGCGATGACCTTGATGTGTTTGTCTGTGAGGGACTTCATTGTGCCGACTATTGTTTGTCTGAGTACGAAATTAACCATAACTAAGGGCAATGAATGTTCCCTAAAATAAAAACATGGGGGGCTAAAATGCAGTTTCTTTGTTATTTGCAAGAATGAAATTCAAGGTTATTTGCCTTTCATCCTGTTTACATGTTACGTCCAATCTAATCATCCAGGGGATTTCTAAGTCTAACACTGAGTGCGGGACCCACCTTAGACAAAATGCACACAACTACCAGTAAGATGCTGCTTACACATTAATGCATCAGTATTCACAATCTAATAATATCAGAGTAACAAGTCAGCAACAGGGCATGAGAACCGGTACATTTAACAAACACTTTTCATTGCATTTTTCTGATTATGTCTCTGGTCTTCTTTTCCAATGGGATCTTTGCTACAGGACTTGTACTTGTAAAGGAGATTTAACACTGTGGTGTTGGCGCTCAAGTAAAGGACTTCTGGTGGGGTTGATGACAGAGAGTCTACAGGAAAGCCTGCAGCCCGTGTGACTAGGAACTGAAAATGATAGTGATTATTTTCTAATTTACTTATTTAAATTCTTTCTAAAACAAATTGAAATGACTAAATAATGAGTAACGGATGAAATCAATTAGCGTTATTATCATTGTAAGTGGGAGCTCAGGAGATTGGCCCAGTATGATTATGTCACAGCACACAGCTGTTCAATGTAAATCCCCCAGAATGTGTTTATGCCGAAATCTCCTCCGACAACACATCATCACCAAATATTGGACTCTGTTTTTGTGTGTGTGCGATTGAACTCGGGTCACACTCACTCCCGCCCACATGAAGCCCTCTCTCCTCGCCTGAAAACAACATCAGGTTATGTAATTGGGCCATGGGTAGGCTTGTCAAGGCAGATTAGACGCATTCTGCAGCTATTTCTGAACCAGCGGAGTGAAGGGTAAAACGTGACAGGACAGCAGAAATTAGAAATCTGAGAGGAGCACAGACTGATGGAAAGAGTAGGTGTTGAGAAGGAGCAAGGAAGGGATCAGTTATGACGTGCCTGTTAGCTCAAAGTTAGTCTGTTTTCAGTTCTTTGACATTTCCCCACCAGACAATGTATAAAGAAATAGCTTTTGACAGGAACATCTGTCAATAGTCGATTTGATCAATCCATGAATCCACACATTTACTGCTACGTGGTTTATGCCCCTAATGGTTGGCTGTAATGTAAAGTTCTCACAGTTTAGTCCAAACATCAGTGTGGTCCCATGGTTGAAATGACTCAAACTTTTGTCTCTAATCTCTCGAGAACCTTCTGTCAACTTCAGCTATTACTCACTCATGTGAGTTTCTGAAATAAAAGGACATCCTCTGCTCCCAGTGTCTTCTCTTTTCATCTCTCCATTCACATTATATCAGCCCTCTTGCTTGAAGACTGCAGTATGGGAGGTACGGCGGAAGTAGCTTATGCAACTGTCCTCCCTGTCATGCTCATCCTTAGGGCCAATTGAACAAACATGTCTGTTATTCTCTTTCTCATATCAGTCTTTATGTCTGCTCGAAGTCTTTATCATTTTCTTTCCCAAGGAGCCTCCTTAACCCTCAGCCCCCCCCCCCCGCTCCGTCCTCTGGGTTTTTGTACGAGCCATAGGGGTGTATCCATTATAAAACATCACTAGTATTGTCCGCTGCTTGTCCATCATGTGCCATACACTGAGGTATCCCTGTGTGATGATCTGAGAGGCCTGTTAGAAGGCAATACAATTAACATGCGCCTGGGTTCAAATGGGATGACGTAACTTCCATTAACAGCCCTTTAGCCTTCTCTGTGTGCTACAGGATGCACAGCGGTTGCCATAGAGAGCATTTACGCGAGACAAATTACTTCACTGAAGGGGGCTGATGAGCTAAAGAGAGCGTCGAACATCTCCGCACCCCCCTCGACTGACTTACTCTCATCCTTTCTCCTTCTGATTATATGCAGTGATTTTAATGTTGACTGTCAACTGGCCAGGCTTAAAAACATGAAGCTTTTATTATGTTTCTGCACTCTCTTTCCTGACATACACACTGAAGATGTCAGCACATGTAAATCAAGTCGCGCAGGATGTGAAAACACCATGTTTCTCATGTTTGCTCATTGTTCAGTGGACAATTTGACAGCTCCTGGGACATTAATGGACTCTGCAAGTTTCCCTGTAATACACTTTTCAAAGTACTTACAGGAACTGAACCAGCCCGCCAACACATTTAGTTAACCTGATGTGTTTGTACTGGGGACTCGGTATGGAAGTAGTTTGGGATAGATGTGACCAACATTGGACTAACACTACTGGTGATTTGATAAGCATTTATCAAGCCAGAACTAAAAGAGGAGTAAGAACTTAAAAATGAAATGATTGTTTAGGAATAAAGCTGGCATTATTACAATGTTTTATTGTTACCAAATGTCATGAAAAGACCAAAACAATGTATGTGACCAATAACCAATAACTCCGTCTGTGACAGTTTCAGTGGCGGATTCATCCCCTTTTGGTGTTGTAGTGAGTATTTCTGGCAGCAGGACAGTGTTTGTGGGTTTGAGTCAAAATAAACGTGCGTGTGTGGAAATGAAGAAACAGTGCGGCTCACTGATGTGTTTTTAATAGTTTTTGGACAACAATGGAGCTCTAGTCCACAGAGGAAGAAGATATATTTGGCATTTATACAAACACAATCTTTGTTAGCAGATGCATTCACTGTTAGTTTGGCTGATTGACTATCTGAAAAAAAAACCCACAATATAACTATGCTTAAAAATGGCAAACTTGGACCGTTTCTCAACCGTGTGATGATTTGCTGCTTTTTCTGTTTCCACCAATTAGATCTCTGAGCAGCTGTGGTGTGTGTTTCTTTATCAGCAGATTGATTGTGAACATAATTGTTAGGTACAGTCCCAACATCAAGATGTGTAAGTGCCATTAATGAACTGGAAAGAAAACCTCTTCTGGTCAACAACACCCCAGCCTGGGTTTTACTGCGCCCCTCAAACTGCACTGTAAATGGATGCTCCCTAAACATCAAAGATGTCTGCCGCAGGCCTCTTGGAGATGGCCCCTTGGAGATGGCCCAGTACTGTAGAGTGATCACTGCTCTGCAGTGTTTGAAGAGCCTGATTTGTATATCTAACTGAATATCTTTATTTTTATCTTTTTTTAATCTGTGTGCTGAGCCGAGCTGGAAAAACCCTCCCTACCTCTGCCACTCTGCTCGCACATGGAGTCAGACCTCCTCTCTCTTTTCTTCCCTTTTTAGTGTTTCTGCAAGCACAAACAAAAACCTTATCGAAAGGCATCGATTTCATTTGAAGATAAAAATACATTTACTCTAAAATAAATTAACTTTTTAAGAGGATCGTCCCTTCAGTTCACTTACTGAGAGAGTTGGAATACATGTTGCGCTGCATGTAAAAAAAAAGAAAGAAAAGGTTTTACAGGCTGGTTGAATGTTAGGATTTGGTTGGTTCGAGGTTGTAGTGTCCAGCTGCAAAGGAGAACGGAGTCGCCAGGATTTTTACACCACACCAGGGCTTGTAATCATGCTCTAGTGTAGAGAGACTGTTTAAGAATGTCTTCCCTTAAAGTGAAGAATAAACCTCATGTTGGAAGTCACTCAGTCCTACTTGCATCAAAAGGTAGTAAGCTTTACCATCAACTCTCAAGGCATCACTTGTATGTGATGGCATATACTGAACGGCATACTCGTCTACTGGCAATGGGAAAGGAGGAGCTATTTTTTTTTTTAACCTCTTTAAACACAAATACTGTGTTCATTCATTCATTCATTTCAATCACTTCTTCTATCATTGTTAAGCTGCCTTTTTTAATGTGAAAGTAAAAAAAAAACACAGAAGGGGTTATGCACTTTGTTCTGCTGCAAGGCTTTTATTGTGAAACATCTGTGCAGAAAGTGTTGAGTGTCATTGATGGTGGTTTAACAGTGATGAAAAAGTGATTATAAATAACGATGACAGTATTTCTGTTGGAGAAGAGCAGATTGGTGAGTTCGACATGACTTTGTTGTTGTTACTTTTTAATTACTGGCCTTAAACTGAGAATTATTGTTGTTTGAAATGAAAGAAAAGCAGCGCAAGAGTCTATTAAAATGTGTTTGGCTGTAATAACTAGTACTACTGATTTATTTACTTTCTAAAATATGACTTTTATTTGTTTTGATAAATGTGGATCCAGACATCCAGAGCGCTCTATAGTTGTGTTGTGGGGATTATTTTGACTGTGTTGTGATGTCTGTTTTATACGAGCAGCTTTGTTTCTATCCTGTGTAATAAAACGTTGGCTCTGACGACGCCACAGCTGTCCGCTCTCCTTCACCTTCTCTTTCTTCCACCGACTCTTATTATGGCAGCCTTGTTTGTACCCCCATCCGTTTAAATCTCTCTTGTGCCCTTTTGCTTTTGTGTCCGTCCTCCCACACCACGCTGTCACACGTCTCCCTTCTCAGCATCTCAGGCTCGCTACGTCTTTCCGTCTCTGTTAGTCATCCCTCGCCGTGGATTGCTTCATCTTTTTGTGTGACGCCTGTTACACTCCCTTCATCTTCTGTATTCAGACAAAGCACAGGCTTGGTTAATGCTGCATTTGTAACCTCTGCCAACGAAGATGATGTTCTCTCCCCCGTCTGTGTCTCATAAAGTTACAGATGTATTTAGTTTTTCTTCAGCCATAATGCAACATTTATATGCCGCTATAAAAAATAATGATACGGCAACAAAGCATGCTGCTTTCAACGAATCTTTGAAAAAAAAAAAACACATTAAAATGCAACCTTATTAAACTTTAATCTACTTTGCCATTGTTGCTTTCAGTGTTAAACTACCATTTATGAAACTCAAAACATCTAGTAGATGTTTTCTATTTAAAATCTCTCTCTTGTGAAACAGCTGTGCAGGAAGAGTTCAGTTTCGTTGACAGAAAGTTTACACCAAACCAAAAAAGTAGAATAGACTGGAATGAATTAGTGAGTGCAGACAGCCTTTCATCATGAGTTCAGTGAAGCTCGGTGAGCACCTGAGCCTGACATGCACACCTGACCGCCTTAATTATGAATTTGTATATATACTTTCTCTCTGCAAAGACTCACTCACTCCCATCGGGCACATCACCATCAACACCTCGCTATAGCCTTGCAGCTGTTGTGAGAACAGCTGCCATTTGTGGACACAGACGTGCACGGACAGCTACTTCCTGCCTATTTCACATAGTTCATAATAAATATGTATATGTAGAGGAGCTGTGTTTCTCATGCATGATGAAACTAATGCTTAGTAATTTACAGTGGGGTGAGATGCATACTCCTTTACTGCAACACCCCGTTAACAATCATTAGGAAGATTAACGGAATATCGAGGATAGGCAGGGTTATAGACGTAACAAAAAAAACTCTGCTACTATATTAAATGCTCTTTTAAAGATGTATACTGTCACTTTAGTGGCTCCAAATCCAGTAAGTACAATGGCTAAAACGTATACAAATCTGTACACCAAACCTTGTCTACTGATCTAGTTTACCTTGTGAACAGGCTAGATTGTCTACATTTATTAATCTCAGTGTTGTCAGACTCACTATCTGGTCTTTGAACTCATTACAAATTCATGTTGCGCCGACAAATGACAAACCCACATTTCATAACTCTACATTCTAATCCATAGATGCAAGGCCAGGCGGAGGGAAAGTGATGCACAAGATGAATGGTCTAGATTAATTTAACAGATTTGTTCCAACGAGTGTAATATATGGCGTCTTGGGTTTGAATATTTTACTCAATATATGCCTCAGAGTTTATTGAAATGTTGGACTAGCAAGGCAACAGAATATATAAGTGATAGGTTTTTTTTACTTTTCATTGCTTCAGTTGGCGTGAAGCTGCAGCAGAGCTCTTCTCTTACTTGCTGCTAGCCTGCTGACACGGTTGTGTCATGAGTAAAGAATGCTGGACTATTGCCACTGTGGTGACCACAGCTTAACGGGGATAAATGGACTTGTGGGGACTCGCATTCCCCCTTCCAAATCCCTCTGTGCAACAATACGTTATGCTTTATCACTACACATGTAAACGCCTCCTCCTTCATCGTGTCGATCACTGATTTCTTTAAGTAAATTGAGGTTTATCTGTGCTCCTTTCATCAGTCCGTTCTTGAGGAGCTCTTAACAAGAGGTAGATCAACTGCAGCTGCTAATCTGCCATCTACTAATACAATCAGGTGACAGTGAGTCATGAAGCGGGGACACAAAAGCCTCCCATGATGGAAGGACCCACGGGAACAACCAGAGCATGTGCCTGAATGAAAATGAATCCGCCACCCTCAACACCTCCTGCCCCAGCCTCCTCCTCTTTTCTTCTTCCCTCCGTCCTTCTCCTCGCCACATATGTTTAAAGTAAAGAAGAAAAGAACAAAGCGGTGTTTGACGGCATGACAGGGGGATGACATCACTACGCTAGCGTCCTGAATAGGGGCCGATAGAGCCATTTTAGTCCTGGCACTTGGACACTGGACCATTGTAATACGCACACACATATATATATATATATATATATATATACACACACACACACACACAACACACACTCTTGTTCTGTGTTTTTATTTGGACTCCCTGCAGCCCTGATCCACATCATGTAAAGATAATTCATAATGATCAAGAGATGAGGTGTTAACCACCGCCCAACACTCGAACAACAACAACACCACCCCCATCTTTAGTTGTCCTGTTGCCAAGGAGACAGATGGGTGCTGCTCTCACCCAGCCGGTGCCAGGCGTTGGCAGCCCAGCTCGGTGTAGAAGGCGCTGGTTCCATTAAGAGAGAACGAGAAAGTTGAGTGTGATTTTTGAGCACATATGAGCCGTTTGGATGCGTGTGTGGCTCGGCAGGCTGCCCAGTTGTAGCAGGTGCTGCTGGTGGAGGAATGTGTTGGTGAAGCCAAATGGATGACAGATTTGGGAACAGTAGATCGCCTCCTGCTGATTTGTAGTGAGGCTTTGGCCATAAAGAAGAATGATCTTTTCTATTTTCTTCACTGTTGCTGAATAGGCACAGAGCTTTATAGTAATAGCAGTGTGGCATCTTTTTTCTACTGCCCTGTGAGGAAAAACATTAAAGTAATTCTGAATTCCACTAAAGTTTTGGAAGCTTTAATTCTGAGTGCAAGTACTCTCCATTTTGGTCTTTATTAAATCGGTTATCTTGCACTAGCCTAAATCATGGATGGATTACTGAGCGGGCCTACTGGACACAGGCCCAGTGGTGCAAGGGGTCAGGGGGCCCCTCGACAGAAAAGAGATTCAAACAAGTGGATAGAGACTCAAAAGGACCACGAAAAGATGCATAAAGTGACAAAAAGCGTAAAAAAGAAAGGGGCTACCAGGAGACACTAAACAACCACAAAGATACGCAACACAACTATAAAGAGGCAAAAAAACAGCCTGTATTATGGTAAATGTAGAATCCAGAGTGTTTAGAGATTGATTCATGCTACAGAAAAAAAAATTCAGGACTCTGCTTTGATTTTAACCTTTCAAAAAAATTAAATAAATAAATAATCATCAGTCTCATGCAAGTGCCCAGTCTTTTTACCAATGTGATTCAGATTCCAAATTTATGAGGTGTTGGTTTAAGCTTATATTTCTACGTCAGTAGATTGTGTGTGTGTGTGTGCGCTACAGGCTCTTTTTGTGCCTGGAATGCATCGTTGCTTTCACACATGACTGACTCGTTGAGGAGGGTGATTTAAATATATTCAGCAGACATTGAGGATATGCACAGGCCAACGCTTTTGAAGTAGCGCAAGACATACAAGCCCTGGGGACACTGAATGATGGCGACCACAGGCCTGCTGTCAAAGCCATGAATACACACTGTCTGTATGCTGCAGGTGAAACACTGACAGTGTCGTCTCCAAGTCGACTGGCAATTGTAGAGTTTGCTTTTCTGTCTGTCAGCTCGGTCTGCCTCTAAAGGACTCATACACACACACACATATGCAGTGACGTGAATCTGCAGGGCCTTGAAGCCACGCAACAAAGTCAGTCAGTCAAGCTGACTGGAACACACACACACACACACACACACACACACACACACACACACACACACAGAGACTAATCATATGTTGGCTACAGACACACGATGCATAATGTATGTGGAGCCTGTTGCCCTGCTAGACTAGGTGATCAGACACTCAGCTCTAGGAGTGTGTGTATGTGGAGTGTGTGTGTATGCTGAAATTGGGCCTTTTCTCTTCGATGTGTTTTTTTTGTGTTACACTAATAAGATGCTGCCTCACACTTGGTCTCCTCATTGTGTGTGTTTGTGCATTTACATAGTAGTGCATATGTATTCTCCTCGGACCTATTGCATGTCATTAGAGATGTATTGAGTGATTTGTGGCTTTAATGATGCAGTGTGTGGCATATAATACCCCACCCCTGACACTAAGGGGGGGGGGGGGGGGGGGGGGTACTCTCCTGCAGGCCTGGTTGTATGGGTGTCTTTTGATGGAAATTACCCCATTATCTTGGTTGTCTGATTGTCAGAAGAAATACAGCGGGAGGGGGGGAGAATGTAATTTTTCTTGCAGGAAAGTAAACTGTTAAGGTTCAGCATGAGAGCGGATGGCATCAACTGTAGCAGCAGAGTATGTGCAAAAAGGCCCCGAACACAAAAGGCACACTCAAAAGTCCTTAATTTCTACCGTAGCAAGTTTTAATTGTCCACTAATTAAATCACCATTTTCTTTCTGGTTCATACATTCTGTTCTGAACAGTTATGATTACTAAACAATTATCAATAATACAAAGTATTGAAAATAATCAACTTTTCAGTTAATCATTTCCCCTCTTGTGCTATGTAGAAACAAGTGCATGTGCAACGATCAGCTAACATTAGCTTAGCATTATACATCTATTACATGATTACAATGAAGTTCATTCAAAAATTCCATGCGCACCACTTGCAACATGATGTTACTTCCAAATCTTTCCTTGTTTTTGGTTTCAAATACAAATGCACAAGACTCATAGTACATGCAAACAGCAGTCCAGCATTAGACCCTTTGATTTTAGCAAAGGAATAAGCATCTCGTTAAATATGTGCTTTCTACTCGCTATTCTATGTGACCCGTTCAATGAGACCATTTATCATAATGACTGGCTGTTATTGTTGGACCCTATGTGAAGCACTTTGGATAAACGTATTTATAAACGGTGCAATCAGTGTCAGAAGAGATTTGCAGTGGAAACTAGAAAATCAGGCATAGAAGATATGCAACTGTTCTAGTACCTGAGTACCAGAAGTGTGACCGTTTTATAAGGAGACTGTTTGGGAGAAAGAGGCAGGTGGAGACATGGCGCACACACAGGCTGCATTGATCTGTTGTTGCTGAACTGTTGCACAGCTGCTGCTTTGCAATTCAATTTGGGAGGCAACCGATCCAGTGAGGGTCGTCCACAGGGGCCCGAACGGCCCTCATGCTCTTCACATACTCCCATTCACTTTTAATGTCGGAGCTGCTCTCGGCGGCGGCTGCAGTCTCAGTCCTAGGGGTAACCCATGGCAACCAGACACTTACACCTTGATGAGGGGAGAGGGGAGGAGTTAAAGGACGATGCAGCAGATTTCGCTTACTCCTCGCTGATGGAAATGAAAGTTAAGGAAGTAAAAAAAGCAATCTACTAATCTGGAAATGAAACAGTCTGACTGTTTAAGTGTGTAACATATGTGTGTGGTTTCTTGGTCGTGTAACAAGGTGTGACTACCTAGTAATCGTTGGCCGTACAGTGAGGTTACGTCCCCAGCCACAAGGCAATGCACATGGCAATGGGTTTGAATATGAATGGCTGCATGTCTCATGTTACTAATACAAAGCCTGTCTGGTGTTTAGCTTCGTGCTGTGCTGTGCGGTTTAATTCAGATTGTCATGACTATTATGTAGGAGATACAAATTCTGAATTTGTGAAGGTAGGATTTAAAACCACACAAACAACCTCACAAAACAATTCAAACATGCATCACAATAAAAGACCTCAGGTTAAATTGAATGGGGGAACTTAGGGACTGAAATCATAGTGGAAATTGAGGAGGGTATTATAATAAATATGAATCTGGCAGAAAACGGTCAATACACTGCATCAATATAGAGTCCCATAGGGTCGTGCGGTTTGGGATCAACACTGAATCATTAATCTAATTGCTTTTGTTTGCTATACAGTGAGCAGCTGTTATTAAGTAGTCCACTCATTCAAGGCACACACACCCTGTAACGGCATCCATAGAGTGAAAATGGACTCCAATCCAACAAAGGCTTTATGGGTGTAAGGAGGCAGGTGTTGCAACTAACAGCCTTCCAAGTCTTCATGCTTAAAGTCCACTGTCTGGACTGATGCTTATAATGTACTTATTTAGAGGGGAAACGGATTAACCTGCCAACATCATAGGTCACCAAATCTCCACCTGTGTCACAGTCAAATTATACAATGGCAATGGCAAATATAAAGGTTAATTAAAAATAATAATTTAAAGCTTGAGTAATTTCTCAACAAATGAACTCAAACAGGAGGAAATCGTGCGTTTGTCGGGAACTATTCAGTTGTGGATTAATCCACATTAGGTGCCCTAGTGAGTATGTGGGATCTAGTCAAAATCAAAATGTGCGTTTGTCTTTATTTAGTTTTATGTCTTAAGTATACTGTATGTTGCGTTGTTGGAGGAGCCTGAGACTTAAGATTTTAATTTCCATCAACTACAGCCTTTGAATTTGAATCTTGGCACAGAGCAAGAAGGCCTTGATACACACATAGTGCTTGTTAGTAAATGCATTCATTGTTGGTTTGGCTCTTCACACAAGATTTATTATACTTTATTATTGAACTAGATTTACTCCCTGTGCACACAGTTAAATGCATTAACAGTACTGAGCTGGAAGAATATCAACCTTTAGATGCAATTTTGATCTAAGTGGCATTTAAGAAGCATCAATAATCAACTAAAGCAGCATTTGCTTTGAGCAGCAGAATATGCAGACCACAACCTAATCTGCGTGCGTGCGTGTGTGTCTGTGTGTGCGCATGCGTGAGATTGGTTACATGATCCTGAATGGGTTTTTTCATCTTGTTTAAGTATGTAACTGTGATTGATTTTATCTGTGAAAGTTCTAGAAATGAGCTATGGCAAATGGACAGATAAGAGTGAACAAACAAATAGACGGAGGTGCAGTGATGTAAGAAGCAGATAATGCCAGCAGCGTGTGTGTGTGTGTGTGTTTCCTTTTACACAGCAGATGAGTAGTTTCCCCCACTTACACTTATCCAACGTTTGAAGAAAAAGAAAACCTCTGCTGTGTAGAATGAGGAAAGCTGATAGAATCTGTGAACATTGTTCTCAGAAAAATTGTGTGTGTGTGTGTGTGTGTGTGTGTGTGTGCTCTGGCCACACGTGAGTGTGTTGCTCTCTTACACACTCACGTATGGCCAGAGTGTGCAATTCTATTTTGGGAATTTACCAGCCGCATACAATTATTTGTGTCACCATAATGACCTTGAAATCGGAGCCGTGTGTATGCACCATAGACCGTATAAAATATGGACATAATCTCTGTACACCTACAGGCTTCTGAAGAGTCTTTGGAAGCGTGGAAGTGTGTGGCTCCGGTCGTCGACATTGTGGCGGTGATGTTTTTCTACCAGGCTGGAAACTTGTTTATTTCTGCTGTAAAATTGGGCATTTTAACATGCGGTCTTCACTGCTCATCCCCGGAGGTTGCCGCTTTGTATGAACACAAAGCACACTATCTATGTTTGTCAGTGTGCACATTATTGCACCAGATTACCTTTTTATTTTTTTTACAATAATAGGGACAATCTCGCTCAATAGATTGAAACGTAGCAGTTATGATCCTGTACAGATTTCAAGTGTAGACCAACATTGCTAGGGTTAGGGATTAAATTCTCCCTGTGCTGTGTTCAAAACGACTTTCAAAACTGTCCAAAGGCACTTTGGATAAAGATATCTAACAAGGAGTGTAAAGCTCCCTGCTTTTCCTCGGGAGTTTTGTGTTGAGTGAGCTGATTAAGGTTTACAATCTGACTCTAATCACAAGGGCAGAAATTCTCTCACAGGGATTAGCCTACTGTCTGTATGTACCTCCATCAACGGATAGATTATTCTATTTGTATTCTGGTGAAATCTAGACATTTACAGTAGACAATGTAAGCTTGTTTTCACTAAATATGGTTACAGCGTCTTAAAGGGAAATGCAACCAATTTTACTTCATGACTCCAGGGCATAATACTCACTGTGTCAGGACAGTTGTATAATATCAAGTCTGATATTGAGCATTAAAATGTCGTAATGATGTCCTCAGGGTTATCTCTGCTTGATGACCCTGCTACACATTTATAATAGGAAGCCTGTACTGCAAACTGGGGGCTTTCAATAGGCATAATATACTGTTCAGTTGCATTATGGGAAATGTTGGATTCAAATGCCCATCCTTTCATTCATACAGTTTGTCATATTCACATTATAGATAGAGCTGCTATCTCTGGTCTCTATATTATTGGAAACCATCTGGAGTTTGACTAAATATGACATCAGTGGTTTGCTGCTCCTGGAAATGTTTGCCGCGGCTTGGTTTAAATCCAGATCAGACCAAGAGTTCACTGCTCACTAACACTAAACCACTTAGCTACTACTTAACTCGCAGCTCCATCATTCAAGGCAGACGCTGACATGCATTTTGAAACCTCTGAAATGGCACTTCTTAGGTCTAGAAAATCAAATATTCATTCATAAGTCTTATGAGGAGACGGAAAGGAATAGCACACTTTGATGATGACCCACAATTTGAATCTAACATACTCCTTGTGTCTGCATTTTGTGACATTTGCTTTTGCCTCCTTATTAGGAAATCTGACCTCCATGTGGTTGTTCAGTGCCAAAAACAATCGTCAGTAACGAGTGCCATTTTAGAATGCTAATACTCTCAAGCCCATGTGTGTTGTGTCTTAAATGCCATTCCATGCTCTGTTATGATATTGATAGTGTATGTGTCATGTTCATGCTCTACTCATTGTCATGCATTTATTAATCTGCTTTTCTGTGTGCATTTGTTTTGACATTGCGCTCTGTTTTTGTTTGTTTTTTTTGCTCCATGTTTTTCTGCATGTGGCTCGTCCATAGCTTTGTACCAATGGCTCGAAGCAGACCGCCAAGGCAGGGATCCAGACACTGCAGCCACAGGTAAAACACCCTCAACTGTTGCACATCTTTATAACAGAGCGCTACACCTCACACCGTCTGCATGCCCGTCTGCTTTCTCTGTCAGCTGCTCACCTCGTAAGATATGTAACCTCAATTCAGCCTTGTCCCAGTATAAATGCAAAGGAAAGTGATTTCACTCGGGGGGAAATAAATATGATTTTCACATAATGACCTCAGACACGGACTGTTTATCTGGTTTTTAAAAGTTTTAACCTACTTTCGTCTCTTGCCTGTGTCCATTCTCATTAGGCAGCCCCAACTTCTGGCCTTGGTTACCACTAATGCTGTTTAGTAATCAGTTTCACCTTAATCACCCCCGGCCTTTAACTAAGAGGTTGTGGGAAAATTGGTTAAAAGAAAACCGGTTAGGGTTTTATCGCATTAAAAACAATCTAAATCCACTATTCAGTCCGCTCATCAAAATGTATTCCTTTCAAATCCACTATTGAATCCATAGTCGCCTTTCAACATTTCTAAGTAATTAATGTTAAAAATAACTCAATCTTGAGAGTTTTGAGACATGTAATCACCTTTTGTGTTGTCCGTTGTAGTAGAGTGGTGTTTGTTTTCCTGACAAATGACCTTCAGTGGTGTACGCGCATACATGGAACACCACATCTCACATTAAAGCAGGAGGATGAATTACCTGAATGATATCTACATTGCTCCATGACCTTGGAGATGCAAATGATTGGATCAAAAGCAGAACCAGCTGTCGGAACACAATCCTAAACTGACCAACTAGCTGAGTTCACACACAAGTCGGTCTCTAGATCCCCGTGTATCTCTCTGCCTCCTCCACTTACACCTGGATTACACCCTTCAATACATTTCATCCTCTTAGCCTCTTTCTCTCTCATTCCTGTCTCCCTTGTACAGTATTTGGGTCAACTTCAAAACAGTCCCTCTCGTCCTCTCTGGTCGTAACTGACTATTCTTATCTTCGTCCCACTCCTCACTCCGCATCCGAACCCTGATGAAGTTCAGTCGTCCTCCTCAAGTTTTTATTTAATACATTTGTTTATGCCTGTCGCTGCTTTCAGACTGGAGTTTGGGGAGTTAATAAAAGTAGAGGATGGAGGGCTTAAACAAGGCAAGTCTGCTCTCCCCTCTCAATCCTTTCCCTGTCACCTTATGTTTGTCATGGCTAAGGGCTTCAGGGGGCTTAAGTTGTCCTCCTCGTGCTTGCAGAGCAGACACAAGACACCAGACCTCCTGGGGCAAATGAAACTAGTGAAATCCCAAAGTGTGTTTGAATGCATTTGGAGTACAGTAGGGCTGCAGTGTCCAGGTGCAGAGGAGGGAATCAACCCGTGGCAGACAGTCCACCTCCGACTGTGAAGCTTTGTTTGCCTTTGTCTTGTTCTCGGAGCCTCCTTGAATGTCAGCTGACCTTTTCATTATTCATATGGCGTTGCCTCTCAACCTTTCACCCTCGCTCTCACACTCTCTCCTTCCCTCCCTTACAGATTGAGGCCTCAACGATACACACAGTGCAGTTTAGTGAAAAACATTGGGCATCACGCATTAATGCTTTCGTGTTTTTCTCTTGAGTTTCTTCGTACACACAGCGATAAGAGGAAAATAAAAAGATCCTCCTTGGGATTCATGAAACGTACACTGACATCCAAGTCTGTTTTCAACCACCTGAGTATATTGAGGAACTGTGTTTGATCCTAAATTGAATGTGGTTGCCAGGCAATTTGAAATTAGCATGAACAATTTACCCATATAAGAGCAGCAGACTTAAGTGCTGTGTACAAACCACAAATCCCACATGCAAACCCAGACAAACATTGACTGTATCTACTAACAAATATTGTGTTTGTGTATCAAAGCCTGATATATCTTCTTCCTCTGTGCCACGGAGCTCCATTGTTATCCAACACTAGTAAAAACAATCTCAATCCCACACATCGTCCTGCTGCCTGAAATACTCGGGGCCCCAAATGTAGATTACTCCGCCACTGAAAATAGTTCCCAACAATCCCTCCTGTTTTCTAGAAATGTTTGTTAAAAACTACAGTCACCAGTTGTTGAACAAACTATATATTTATGAGGTGTTTTTCGTATTTTAGATGTTTTTAATCGTATCCTCCGTTATCTAGCGCTGTGTCTGTCTTCTCCCACGATGCCTTTTCACTTTCTCTCTGCCTGTCCTCCTCCCTCATCCTTGTATTTGACCTCTGCCCCATTTTTTTTCCCTTTGCACCGCACAATCATCCTCACACCAGTGCACTTCCATGGGTCTTTGTTGGCATGTTTTCATATCACTACTCACCTTCACTCATTTTTGCATGTCAGACTTGATTCTCTGCATCGTCATCCTTATTTTTATTGACTCCAATGTTTTCTGTGCGTTACATGTTGGTTTGAATCCAGCACTATCATAGCAAATACCAGGATGCACTTTCTAAGCCTACTATGATTCTTACTGCAGAATGTACAGGAGAAACAAAGGCTGATCGCTAATGTAGGCAATGCAAAGCGGGGGGTGGAATCACATATTGTATAATATAATGTTTCTCATGCTAAATTGTGAAACTCGACACTTCCTGCAGATGTCTTACATTTAAAGCCTACTGGGAAAGAGAAGGATTGTTTATTTCGGGTCCCTGGAAAGCTTTTAATTAGAGCTGCAATGATTAGTGGAATAATTGATTAGGTGACATTAACACTGACGATTAATTGGCAAGTTCTTAAGTTAATCAAATAATCTATTGGGTATTTTGTTGTGTCCAGCTTCTTAAATGTGAGGATTTGTAAGCTTTTCTTTGTCATACATGATGGTAAGATTAATATATTCAGGGATTTGGACCGTTGGGTGGACGATCCGACACATTTGAAGATGTCCCTTTGAGACATTATGGCATTTTTCGTCATTTCCTGACCTTTTTATAGACGAAGCGATTCATTGATTTAACCAAGAAAATAAGCAGATTAGTTGATGGTAAATGTGAAACATCTGTGTTTCATTGATGCTTTACACTGAATGAATAGTGCTGTATACATGTACAGTATTTAGTCTTACAAGAACATGATCAAATATTCTTAAAAACAAGGGAAATTAGGAATAATGTATCAACGTGCCAATGTCAAATAAAGGTCTAAGAAGAATTTACTGTAATTGCAGTGAGTCATTGTGTTAGCCATATCCTCACACAAAACCCTTATTGATCCGGTGATGGGGCCCACCCCAATCAATGATTAAACGTTCTAAGCGATCAGTCTGCCCCGCCACCTCTCTTCTTCAGTGACCTTCTGACCTCGTTTTAATCGTCCAAATGCCCAAACCGTCTACAGTCCATACACCAGCGCTGCGAGTTACAGAGCCCATTCACTTACCTGAAATCAATGTAGGTTTGTCCGCACCTTGTAGCAGGACTGAGATCTGGTCTCTGAAAGGAAATGAAATTGTCTGTTGATCATCAGTGAGATTTAATAGCCCACAGAGAGTCTTTACAGAGCTGCAGATTTGACCCCAGTATCGGAGCACAATCAGTACTTCATCAGCGGGGAAAAAGTTTGAGTAACTACTCTGTTAAAGTGCCCCTGAGCAAAAGTCTTTTATGATACGTTTAATTGTCCCACTGGGAATAAATAGGTTATTGAATTGACTCTGAATGGCTTTCACCCAGCGGACCACTAGTCTGCAGTTGACTGTCAAAGGACACCATGGAAAACCAATGAATCCTATTATTTGTGTTACACTTGAAATGGTTGGTTTATCCAGATGACAAACAAACCTTTGAAACTTCTTTCCACTCAAGAAATAGTCTCTATGAAATCTGTTGATTGGATGTTATAAGATGTGTTTCCTGTTCAATTTAAACACAACAGGATCCAGCCAGGCATAGATACATAGCAGACATATCAGAAGAACTTTAACTCTTCAGAAGCAAAAACAGTCAAACAGTCAAATTAGTCCCATATTCAGAAATTCTGAGAGAAACAAGCTAGTGCGAGAAACACTAATGCTTTTGTGTTAAAGGTCCGTTGTTTCCAAATTATTTCCTAAGAATTTTCCTGGAAAGAACTATATAATTTAGTACTAATTATTATAGGGAATATGTAGACTGTTCAATTGGTAAACCTCAATTGTTTTATTTCACTAAGTAATTCCCAGACGTTAGCAGACCTACACACGTCGTCTATGGTTCCAAAACAAAGGCGATAGTCACGTGTATGTCGGTCAATAATTTTGTTGTTTTTGCTTTAGATGAAAAATGCTTAAACAGAGGGGGATCAATGAGCAAAACACAAAAATGTATTATTTAAAATCCAATATAAAAGGTTATGTAAAATACTGTAAATTAATCTTTCTACGGCGCTCTTTTTATCCAGAAGTAGTGATGTTCCTCCTGCCATTATACCATAATATTGTATATATACCTACATTTCCCTTAACATTTATGCTTTTGTGCTGCTCCTTTGTGTTTCCATTTTCCATATAATGCATTTAGCTGATGCTGCAATTTAGAATATTTTAGAACGAGCCCAGCGGCACAATACGTTTCTATTCTCAATCACCAAGAGCAATCATGTGACTGTGGTGCATAAAATGAAAGTATTGGAGGGAAGGGAGACTGATTGAGTCAGCGGTGCTGGAAGAAATAGATGAAGTGAGATGGATTGTAGATAATATAACCAGTTCTGGTGGACAGCTGTGGTGTCCTGAGCAGCTGTTGGGCTGTCCTGCATTAGACACAGCTTGTCTCTGCTATGTGCTGTGACAACTGTCTGTCTCACACACACACACACACACACACACACACACACACACACACACACACACACACACACACACACACAATACAATCTCAATATATGAAAGAAGACAGGTCCGTTTAGGCAGTCACCAGCTGGCACCCAACCATAAACATTTCATTGTTTTAATATAACCACATCTCACACTGCACTGAACACCTGATGTAGAGTCTGCAGGCTGATTCTGTATATTATACAGTGTATAAGCATTTTGTAATCAAAACTGGGCAGCTCCGATATATACAGTGTAAATATATACTGTATATATTTATATACGACTTGGCAATACGGAAGTGCCTGAAACCAAACCAACCCCACAGCCAAATACCGTGTTCAGTGTAATTGAATAGTTTAGTGTTATATTGTCAATCCACAGTATCTTAATCCTGTATACACCGCGGGCATCATGACTAAATGAAATACATGCCTGCGAATATTATGTCATGGGCTTTTATTGTGAAGGGTAAGAATAGAAGGAATGGATCTGGTATGCGCTGACTTTGTCAAGGTTGGAAGGAGTAGTACAGTTTGCCGTCTTGGTTTGGACTGTGGAGCCTCCATGTTGTCGTTTTATAGTCTTCATAAATAACTCAACCCGTTACACATCACATGATTGGTTGATGCCTTTTATTTGTGGTGTGAAAGCTCAGAAAAATCCACCCAGTTCTGAAAAACATTACGTTTTCACACTGTAATTAAAATTCATGACCAAGACAACTGTTGCAAAACTTATTTTGTGTTGATATGAGGAGGGGGGGGGGCGTAGAGCGTAGAGCTGACAGAGAGGAATCTCATGCATGCAGTCAGAGTGACTGACCATGAGGTCATCCTCCCAGTGCTCCTGATTCTACACAGCTTCACGCTTTCATGTCTCTTACATATATTTTCTGCCTGATCATTTGCACCATAAACATTCAACTAATATAATGTTTAGGAACACGCATACACTTAAATCAGTTATAGAAACTGTAAACATGGGACAAGTTTGTCAAATGGATATTTAAAGCTTCATGTGAAATATAATAAAGATTGATTATATTGGATGTTGTTAAACTTGACCTATCAGCTTTTGTGTTACCGCTGCATCATTGCCTTTTTGTCTCTTTTGTCTTCTCGCCTGTCCAGGTGAAAACTTTGAGCAGAGCCCTCTGAAGAGGACGTTCAAGTCCAAAGTTCTGGCACGCTACCCTGAGAACGTGGAGTGGAACCCCTTCGACCAGGATGCCGTCAACATGGTATGTGGATCGTACCATTTCTATGGGGGAAAATGAGTAGATGAGTGAGTCTAACACTACGTCCAGTGGGGCAGGAAGAGAGGGATCATTTACAGACCACATTATTTAAACCCTGTAGGGAGGAAACCACACATTTTGAGCATAGAGGGCATGGATAAAGTCACACTGCCTCCTCTTTCTAAGGCTCTTGCAATCATAAATCCCCTCCCATCTCTATGGAATTATCCAAAAAGCTTTGCGTGGAGGGCTGCATTGACTTTCAGTGGTCTCAATATAGATGTTTTATGTTGAACGAAAAGGGATTAATAAGCAAAGGACAAATCACACCCCTTCTTGTCCCGGTAATAACTGAGGATAACTAAGGATAAGGAATCAGAGGAATTTCTGAATCCAAATAAAATTTTAAAAGATACACGTGGAAGTTTTGCGTTACACCCCAAGTGGTTACGTATCGTTCAGTATGTGTACAGCGTGCGGAGGGTTACGCAACCTCAAAAATTGATATTTGAGAGACAGAAAATGGAAATGAGAGACATATACAAATGTATGTGTTGAAAATGGAATCAATGGCCTTGGAATTAATTCACTCTTATTGATGGCAACAGAAAAAAAATCAATCTGGACCGTATTATTCTTCATCATATCCGGAAGAGAAATCCAATGAGAGATGTTCAGAGATAAACAGGGCATCTTGACAAGTATGCACATGTGTAGCCCTAACCAGACCTTGAGAGTTATTGAGTCCTTGAATTTGTTTTTGAAAAGTGTGATTGTTTGATGACGTTCTGCTGCAGGTGCTAAACTGTCAGTACAGTCGGTGTCCTTGACAGGAAAAACCAGAGGGAATTCTCCGTGTGTGTGTGTGTGTGTGTGTGTGTGTGTGGCTCTTGGTGTCTCTCTCTCGTGGTCACCGCCTATCTTTCCACCTGCCCTGGCGTCAGCATTGCTGAATAATTCAGCCGCGGTTCTCGCCTTACGTCGGCATGGATACAGGCCCAATATGCAGCACTGTCGGAAACCCGACACCTGGATGATTGCGAGCTGTCGAGGATGACGGTCGAGAGACATCCTGCATCATTTCTCTCTCTCTTTCTGTGTCTTGTGATCAACACGGCCCCTCATTCCCCCCTCTTGCTCCTCCTCCATACCTCCATCGCCCGCTCATCCCATCATCCTCTCCTCTCTGGAATGCTCTCACCCCAGCTCCTCCTCCTCTTCCTCTTCCTCCTCCTCCTCCTGCTGCTGCGAGGTGAGAGATGAGGAGGATTGGGGGTGTCATCACTCTTCTTGTGCCCGCAGCCTGTTGGTAAAGCCGCTGTGATTGTTTTTCAAACCCCAACAGCCACAACCACACACACAGACAGAGACAACTCTTCTTCATGTTTTGTCTTTTCAGTCATCTTTGTCTAACAACCCTTTATGTGGCCTTCCATCCACATTGAAGCTTTCTACCCCCAAAAATGGATCTCACATTAGACCTCTTTAAAGCATTTTTCTAAGCTTCTGTAGCAGATTCCAACAATTGCTCTGATTTAGATAAGAACAGATAATGCACGGCTGCAAATCGCATGTGCGTGTGTTGGTGCGTGTGTTGGTGCGTGCGTGCATGTGCGTGTGTTGGTGCGTGCATGCTTGTGCGTGCATGTGTGAATAATGCCAGTTCAGCCCTCTGTGCCTCACTAATTAGGCCATGTCTCTACCTGAAGAATAATTAACGGAGAATGATTGAAATCACCGCTGCCTGCCTCATAAATATCTCTGCTGAAATACCTCAGGCGTCGACGATTAATTTATTTGAGTTTATATTGTGCATTTTAAGACTTTAGGAGCCCTACCGACAATCCCCACAATCCCATCTCCCCCTGTTGAATCGGAGGTTTACGGCACAGTGATGGCTCAGTCATCCCGAACAGAATCAGTCCACAGGATGATCTTCCTTCCCTTTTCCCCAGTTTAGTTGGGCCAAATTTCCTTCTTGAGAGCTCTAGTTAATCTCTACCGACAGATAAATCTTTGATAAAGCTGCACTGTAAACAATAAACCATATGCTGCTGCTCCTGTGGTCCTTATCCTTTTTCACGTGAGCAACATAAACACAAGTGAATGAGGTCACTTTGTACTGTGACTCCTGCGTCATGAAGGTTGGATTTATATTTGTTCCCACTGAAGCCTGGACTGCCGCGTTGCTGCTTCCCGCTAATGTAGGGGAGCGATTCTGAACGCGCCCCGGCTCAGGTGGTGAGTCGATACTTATTCGACACAAAGGTTGCTAAATTTCATCGCCATGTTGAGAGAGATGGAGCGTGTTTCTCGTTGCTCCGTTAGATTTCCTTTACCTTCCTCAGCTTGACGGGGCTGAGAGGGAAACCACATAATATGTAATTGTTTTCTAGAGAACAAAACGAAACAAAACGAGTGGCGGTTGTGGTGATTACTAATATTAGACACGGACTGTGTATGGAGGAGAGAGAGGATCTGTCAGGACTGATCAGTGAGACACATGACTCATGCATACTCCAATCAGGTCACCAGGCCTGTGAGTTTGTTACATTTGTTGTCGATGTTTATGTTAGCGAAGGTGCACATTAATATACATGTATGAGTTTGTTTGCGTATGCAGCCTCTAAAGTTCATACATATATATGTGGTATGTGCAAGCAGTAACGTATTTGAATGCTTGTTTATGTGTCGGCAGAGAGCAGCCAAATAAACATAATGACATAATTAGTCAGATTTATTGCAGGCTGCTGCTGACTGTGTGTTTTTATATATGCAGTTTATGTGGATTTGACTCAGTTTGGTTCTGAAAGCGTCACACACACAAGTACTCACAGCATCACTTCACCTTGTGTATATTGGTTTAGAAAATCTAATCCCAATATTCTTGAATCAAGTGGATTATGTTTATACCAGTTCAGTGATCAGATTTATTCTGCCTGACTGAAGTCACCGACAGAGTTTTAGCTTCGCTAGCAGCGTGGCTCGAGGGATGGGAGTGTCTGCTGGTCCATTGGTTTGTTTGTCCATCACTTATAAATAAATGTATGTACTAAATGCCATAGCCAATAGAGTAGTTTCAGTTTGGACCAGAGGATGAAGTCCCCTGATTTTCTCATCCACCATGAGGCGGACATTTGTGGTTCAAAGGGCAACATCTCAGTAACTGTTTGATGGATTGCTGTGACATTTGTTGCAGACGTTTGTGGTTCCCACAGGATGAATTGTAAAGGAAAGTGGATCCTCGGACACCCTCATCAGGTCAACATTTCTAGTTGTCCAATACTTTGGTTTATCACCGAATACCTACAAAACTATAACATTCCCATCAGTGCTAATTAGCAAATGCGGCATGCTAACACACTAAGCTGGGATAGTGAACATAACACTGCACCTGCGTCTACATGCTGGCATGTTAACATACATTTAGCAATGTGAGCAGGCGACCCAGATACTGGAACTCCCTCATGAGACCCAATGAGAACCTGCTTCGCTTACTTCTGAGAATGCAAACTCAGCTCTCGCTCTATACAATGGCTGGATTGTCAATGTCGTAACAATAGCATAATCATAATAATCTCCCCACAAGGGCCATTTGGTACCTGCTCATCCACTCGTCCTGCTGTCAGTCAAATGTCCATTCAATAGATGCATTATGAGCTACTAACAAAGAAATCAAGAAAGAGACTTCTTCACTTTTAAATCAATATATTCCCTACCTTTATATTAACCTACATTCAACTGTGATGGTATCAGAAGACCGTGTGGTAGACAGCCATGCATGCAGCTGCCGACCCCACAGATCTGACCTGGTGACACAAGAAGAGCCAACATGAGCCAATTTTCACCAGGGTTCCATAAACAAAATCATATGCCATCAGAATGATTTCACATAACAAAATAATGTCTTCAACTAGAATTGACAATAGTCTGTGTTGAAGTGGTGATTGACTTCTGTTCCCTCCCCTCTCCCCGCAGCTGTGTATGCCTAAAGGCCTGTCGTTCAGGACGCAGGCAGACCAGCGGAATCCACAGTTCCACTCCTTCATCATTACAAAGGAGGATGGCTCTCGGACCTACGGCTTTGTCCACACCTTCTACGAGGAGGTGACCAGCCCCCAGATCTGCTCTGCCATGCAGACCCTCTACCAGATGCACAATGCAGAGAGCACCACTGCCAACACCCCTTCATCCTCCTCCTCCTCGTCCTCCAGCATGGACTCCCTGGCCAGCAGTTTAGACGAGGCCGACTCCCCCACTTCCTCATCCTCCTCGTCTCGCAAGGCGGGTAGCTACGACTCATCGCGGGACACCCTCTACGTGTCCAAGGCCTTGTGTCTGATCACGCCCATGCCCTTCATGCACGCCTGCCGCCGCTTCTTGTCACAGCTGCACAGGGCAGTCACCGCGGCCACCACGCCCCCACTGCCGCTGGAGAGCTACGTTCACAACATCCTGTACGAGGTGCCGCTGCCCGCCGCGGGGCGCTCACTCAAGTTCCACGGTGTATATGAGCCCATCGTGTGCCAGAGGCCCGGGCTAGGGGAGCTGCAGCTGGCCGACTTCCCCCTCGCAGAGACGTTCAGTCTGCTGGGAGTGGAGAACCTGGTCCAGGTGTTCACCTGCACCCTGCTGGAGATGCAGATCCTCCTGTACTCGCATGGTAAGGACACTTGCAAATAAGGTCAGGGTCACACGCACACTAGTCATGCTGTGCACTATTCAAACAGGCAACATTCAAGGATATAAAAAACATACCGGATGTGTTTCGAATAACCAGGAAATGATGCATCTATGTAAAATATGATAGTAATTTCAGACGATTTCAAAGTACTTTACATAATTATAAATGCCAAGAAAAACAGAACATTTTAATTTGCTCTTAAATTAAATAAGATCAACAGACAGGCTGTGTTCTGACCATCAGTAGCACTGAGTCCAACAAAACACTCATTTGGCACCGCAGAGGAATCTGCTGAAAAGAAAGTTACAACACAAATTTATGATGAAGACGAGATGTATGAGAGAATAAGACGTTTTAATAGTCGAATCAAAGACAGATTGTTTTCAGTGCATTTGATATGCGAGTAGGAGTGGGTGCCTGTTTTGACTTTTCAGTGGAGACATTTTGTTGAAAAGTAGAGGCGGGCTGTAAGGCAAGAACAACTTTTGTTGTGTTCTGTTAAAGCTTAGTGTCTCAGAGACGAGGGGGAAAATAGAGAAAATTGCCTCAAATAACCTTAAACTACGCAGGAGGCCATCTGAGATGCACAGTGATCAGATTTCCACATTAGTCACAGCTGCAGTGAGGCACTCTCACACAGAGAGCAGCTACTTTGTCCTACTCTTTCTCAGTTTCACTCTTCCATCTGCACCACACTGTGCAACACTTTCTGTTTATCTTCTGTGCCGAATGAGTCATGTAAATAGAAAAGTCCCGCACAACCCCAAAATAAAACCACGTATTGACAGTAGTTTTTTTTTATGGTTCCACAGAAGCAAAAGGGAAGATTTGTTGTTGCCAAGGGGAATGTGTGTGTTATTTGGTAAAGATATGCGATTCTTGTTTGCTTTTATTGTTGGTGAAAGGAAAAGATCGATGCCAATCTGAGTACAGAGCTGGAGTTAGGACGCGGTTTGCCTACTTGTATTTCTTTACTTCAGACAAAGCCATGCTATCCTGCCCAGAATGTTGGAATGATGTTTGGACAGAGGAATAACGGTAATGAGCGCATACTGTTGCTATCAAAATGTCAATTACAAAGGGAGAAAAAACGGGTTCAGGCATCGCATGAATTAGGACTGTATATCTGCTTAACTTGGGGCTATTTGAGGCAAAGTAGTGTTCAAAATGTTAACTGAAGCAGTCTCAGTGGACTGCTCCTCTCTTATTCCTTCATCTTTTTGATAAAAAATTGGGTCTCAGTGTTTTATTCATCACTGTCAGCGTCAAAGGCAGTCACCCCTGGAGGGAAATGATTAAAACCAGACCTCACTCATCCCTGTTTTGTTCAAGCGTTTGTCATTTTTCATCGGGAATCACCATTGACATTCAGCCTGGGCTCTGACTGTGTGACACTTCTGTCCAAATGAGCCCTCGTTTGTCTTTAATGAGGGCAAACAACCTGCACAGATCGTCATTTGGCTGGAGGCAGATGATGGAAGGGTTCACTTCAGGGGAGAGATCCCGTGATGTTAATGAGATGCTGCCGCACCTTATGTTCCCACGCTCCTCCTAATCAATCAACAAGCAATTACATCATAAGAGAAGTAGAGGCATCATCAGCCCCCCGACCTCCACACACACTTATTAGCTGTGACAGTTTGGGATGGAAAGTGACAGGCGGGTGTCTCTTCCAATCATGTGGCACAGTGGGGGGACGGACGAACATGCAGGAATGTCTTTATATGGTAATCAGTGTAGTTCATTTACATTCCTGGCAGTCAGTCCGTGTGTGTAGTAGTTAGTATAGAAGCATATGCAGGGTTTCCCCCATTAGTAGAGGTGGTGGTCCCCTTAACATGCAGCAACATTCTGCCAAAAAGAGTCTCGTTTTCCACAATTTGGTGTTCTGTTGGTGTTTCCCAGGTCAGTGGTTGACCCAGGTCATTTCTTGTTTCTTTTATTTGTCATGGGATGAGATGCTTCTCTAAGCTTCTTTCAGTTCCATTTTATTTTTCTAATCTTCTCTCCATACAGTAATTTTCATTTTCCTATTATATCATAGCATTGAAGAACACCTAATGTCAGCTGTTTCACCACAGACGTCTCGCTTCGTACCTTGTGATACTGAGCTGCCTGTGTTTATCAGTCCCTGCTGCACAGTTACAGTTTCACAATGACTCAACATGTCCTGTCCTGTATTTCCAGCACCGTTGAGCCCTGTCTCTGCCGGGGCTTTCTGCAGCGCTACGCTTTGCCGTATCAGATTTGTATTCCCTTTTTAGATGATTACATGCTTGCTCACCTATCGCAGGCGCTTGTACGTGTCATATTTCAAACAGAGTTTCTTTGCAGCAAATGTTGTCAAAGCTTGTCGGCTCTTTTGAAAGGAACACCCGCTGCTATTTCTAACGAGAACCAAAATGATGAATTAATTGAACTAAGTTCAGCAAGAGAAGAAAATCAAATCGGTCACTGATAAAATTCCGTCCTTATCATCTTCTCGTTATTCCCCAAGAGGCCTTGCTGCGTGAGCTTTGATGTATTTCAGTGTGAGGCAAGGAAAGATCGTGAACTGTATGGGGTGGGAAAGGATATCGCTTGGGAAGAGCACTTTTGGAGACACGTCTGGTTATAACGGCGCAGTGTTAATGAAGCCAGCTGAGAGGTGAGACTAAACTTATCCTGGTGTGACGTGAGCTTGAAAGGGAACGGGCAGGAAAGGATTTGATGTAATACGAAAAGAGAAACGGGAGTGTGACATTCAGACTCCTTCGCTGTGTTTCCCACAGAGGGGTGTGTGTGTGTGTGTGTTTGAACCTGTTCAGACTTGAGAGAAAGCAGCAGCCTTACAACACACACACACACACACACACACACACACACACACACACACACACACACACACACGCGCAGAGAGGTGGGATGATTCTGACTGGCATGTCTTCTTTCTGTGTTGTATAGATGTAATGTTTTGTGGTTCAAATGAAATGACAAGTTGGCGCATGGGAGGGACTTCAGTTTTAAAGGTATTTGATCCAAAGTGAAATTATGACCTGATGATGACACTAGATGGAAATTTAGGATCACCAAAGTTAACACAATCCATCCTGAGGGGAACATGAATGTCCGTACAAAAGACGTTATCAAGACGTCTCAGGATTGAAGTGGGGGAAAAAACGAAGAGACTAACATTTAAGCATTGAGTCAAAAAGACCGAACAAGAACATGACCTGTAAATATGGGCCACACTCTAAAACACACACACACACTCTTCAGGAAGTGAACAATCCTAGCAGCTGCTTCTCGTTGTGTTTCTTCTGTTAGAATATAAATCTTTGTGGTTTGGCACTGGAGAGCTTTATGCACTTTCATTAAAAGTGCACAGATTCCATATGTGCACACACTGACTGAACTAGATGAAAGGAAATGAGAAAGGGGGAGGGGGCAAAACTCTATCATGTTTTTTTATTCCTTTCTCTTTTCCTCGAGGTCGTGCAGGCTTTTCACTCTGGCCATGACAATAACGTCTGATGAAACTGCTGTTGAACTCAATACTAAAGCCAGCCTGCAACCACTGGCCTTAATCTGTTTTAGTGAACAGAGGCAATACTCGCTCACACAGACTCACACACACACGCACACAAATGAAAACGTGATTGAAAAGAATCCAACAGAATGTAATTCCTCTCGTCTTTAACCCTAACTCACTCTCAGATTCAATTTGAATCACTTGATTAAAGCCTCTCTTGCACATCAATACTCTCTATATATGTATTTCATAAACCTCTTACTTTTTCTCCCCCACTCTCTCTACTCAGTTTGAGACTCTGTACAGTGCATTAAAAACATTCAATATTTATATATATATATATATATATATATATATATATATATATATATATATATATATATATATATACTATATATATATATATATATATATATTATATATATATATTCATCTAGTAATCTTAATATGAATCATTGTTTCTTTTTATCTGCCTGATTCAAAAGCTTCTTCTTTTTTTTGCTAAATTAAGTCATTTCAGTGTAACTGCAAAAACACATTTTCTGCACATCTTGTTTTTAAATAAATCTGGTGAATTTCCATAATTTATTAATTCCCTCATATGATCACAATTCTTTCTTCTTCCCTCAGACTACCAGCGGTTGATGACGGTGGCAGAGGGCATCACCACCCTGCTGTTTCCCTTCCAGTGGCAGCATGTCTATGTTCCCATCCTGCCAGCCTCTCTCCTCCACTTCCTGGACGCTCCTGTTCCCTACCTGATGGGCCTACAATCCAAAGAGGGCACAGACCGCTCCAAACTGGAGCTTCCTCAGGAGGTACACGGCCAACCTATGCATTGTTATTGTGCCTTCAGGCCTTGTATTAACCCTTGGGTTAACTACTGCAAGTGTGAAAGGCCTTTGGTCTACATAAGGGCTCAAGGTTTAATGGCTGAGACTTTTTGTAGCCACAAGTTTGGCATTTTGGCCGTTGCAATCTTAGTTTTTGGAAACAGAAGTCACCATATTTGGATGAGAGGGTGGAGCTGGGGAGGAGCGAGGCCCGGTGGGGGAACGTACCGTTGCCAGCTTACGTTAGTGCTAGCTTGATTAGGTTTGGTGGTGACCATATAAACTACAATGGAAGGCTCCCACAAGTATAGTAAAACAAGTACGGTAAGTGTGTGCATGCACAAGCTGCACAAGTTTGCAGTCAGAGCTCATTACTGCTGACGATACAAGGCCAGCACAGCACCACACACACACACACACACACACACACACACACACACACACACACACACACAGGCAGACTACCAGGCTCCGGTTCAGACAGACAGGAAATGGCAAAAAAAACACCTCTGTTCGAAACAACACACACACACACACACACACACACACACACACACACACACACACACAATAGGACAGGGAATTACCTATCATTTGTCTACAAATTCACCTCAGAGCCAAATGAGTCTGAAGTAGATCTCAGTCTCAGCATTCTTCTTGCCTTTTTTATTTCAGCTGCAAAATGTGTCGTACAGCGAGGAGGTGAATGGACACTGGATTCAAACCAGTATTTAGCCCAATTCAGGTTAACAGTTAATGTGTGTGTGTGTTCATGTGTTAAAGCAAGATAAGGCCCTAACAAAACGTAACATCCAGGCTTCCGGATTTGCTTAGATCCCCTGACTCCCAGCGCTCGTTAATCCGGCACATTCCGTATGGATGCTAATTATGCCAGCCAGCGCAGGATGCTGCGGCGGAGCAGCCACGAGCTCGTCTGCCTCTCCTCCCCACCGCCTCCCCAATACGGGGTCCCCAGCATGCTTAGACTGGTGAATGTCCCTGTGTTTCTGAATGATCCTTTTGAAGTGGCTGTGACCTAGAAATGGGCTGGTGATGAAAGAATGGCTTCGAGCACAGCAGAGAGGACATGATGAGAGAGAGGAAACTATGGATATAATTGGGGAATTAATGCCAGACAAGGTTTGCCTTTCTGAACCCTGTACTTCAATGTTGGTCTTTTTTTAATGTTTGAATTGCAGACAAGATTGTGGGGCACCGTTATCATCTGGAATTGTCTCCCTTTTTTCTCTCCTTGTGAATATACAAGTATTCCTAGTGGGCTTTAGATCCAAACTAGGGCAACTTTTCTGGAGATAAAGCGGTTTGTGATATGCAGAGTTTGCTCGAGTTCGTTTAGTTTATCGTCTCACTAAACACTGAACGAAAGTAAAAGTATCTGAGCCTAACCAAAAGCCAAACCCAGATTTGAGAACTTTTATGAACACAGTGGTTTTATTTGAAGAAGATTAAAAGGTTTAGCGGTCCAGGTCAGTCAAACTTATCTAGAAGAGAAACCAACGGCAAACAGTAGGATTATTACCCAACCCGGTGTAAACATCCATCACAGTTTACAGACGTACCTGCTTCAACTTTGACCTTTAACTTTGAGCTGTTCTGATTGTACAGGTGGAACTTTTTGTGCATCCTTTCCCACTTCCGACATCAAAGGATAAAGTTGCCACGTTATCCTCTTTGGTGTCCATGTTTGATTATTGTTTGTTTTACAGCTTCGGTGTTCTGAAAATATAGCTATGGCATTGCAATCTGGTTGGCAGCCCATATTTGGATGGACACCACCACACATTGGGGTCCTACCTCCACCTTTTCAATCTGGAGGTTCTTTATCACTCTTGTTTTAAACTTGAACTTATATCTCTGTTTTCTGGCATGTGTACCGAAGCTCATTCCTATTTATGTGGTTTAGAGTATTATCAGGTCTTACTTTAATCCCATATGAGGGTGTGATGCTAAATCCATTATCAGATTTAGGCTGATCGCCCACAATGTGCTATTATCAATCGCACGCTGACCTACATTCTCCGTACTCGACACCTCCCAGCCTCCATCATAGACCCTAAAACCAATCTGTCCTTAATATGCGTCCTCATAATACCTGTCCCCGCTCTCTGGGCCTACGCCTATTTCTTCAGTCAATGGCATCCAACGGACACATTTCATATCCATGTTTCATCTTCTGTCTGTGACGTACAGGTACATCTCAATAAATTAGAATATGGTGGAAAGGTTAGTTTATTTCACTAATTCAATTCAAAAAGTGAAACTCATATATTATATGGATTCATTACACACAAAGTTAAATATTTCAAGCCTTTATTTGTTTTAATCTTTAGCTACTGAAAACCCAAAAATCAGTATCTCAGAAAATTTGAATATTACATAAGACCAATAAAAAAAGGATTTTTAATACAGAAATGTCGGCCTTCTGAAAAGTATGTTCATGTGTCTGCACTCAGTACTTGGTTGGGTCTCCTTTTGCATGAATTACTGCATCAATGCGGCGTGGCATGGAGGCGATGTGGCACTGCTGAGGGGCTATGGAAGCCCAGGTTGCTTTGATAGCGGCCTTCAGCTCGTCTGCATCGTTGGGTCTCGTGTCTCTCCTCTTCCTCTTGACATTACCCCAGAGATATAGGGTTCAGGTTAGGTGAGTTTGCAGGCCAATCAAGCACATTGATTCCATGGTCATTAAACCAGGCATTAGTACTTTTGGCAGTGTGGGCAGGTGCCAAGTCCTGCTGGGAAATTAAATCAGCATCTCCAAAAAGCTTCTCAGAAGAAGGAAGCATGAAGTGCTCTAAAACTTCATGGTAGACGGCTGCGTTCACTTTGGACTTGAGAAAACACAGTGGACCAACACCAGCCGATGACATGGCTCCCCAAATCATCACTGACTGTGCAAACTTCACACTGGACTTCAAGCAACTTGGATTCTGTGCCTCTCCGCTCTTCCCCCAGACGCTGGGACCTTGGTTTCCAAATGAAATGCAAAATCTAATTTCATCTGAAAAGAGGACTTCGGACCACTGAGCAATTTCTCCTTAGCCCAGGTAAGACGCTTCTGACGTTGTCTCTGGTTCAGGAGTGGCTTGACATGAGGAATGCGACAGTTGTAGCTCATGTCCTGGATACGTCTGTGCGTGGTGGCTCTTCACTGACTCCAGCCTCAGTCCTTGTGAAGCTCCCCCAAATATGTTGAATGGCCTCTTCTTGACGATCCTCTCAAGGCTGCGCTTATCCCTGTTGCTTGTGCACCTTTTCCTTCCACTCAACTTTCTATGGATATGTTTGGATACAGCACTCTGGGAACAGCCAGCTTCTTTAGCACAGACCTTTTGAGGCTTCCCCTCCTTGTGGAGCATGTCAATGACTGTCTTCTGGACAACTGTCAAGTCAGCAGTCTTCCCCATGATAGTGAAGCCTGCTGAACCAGATTGAGACCATTTAACGGCTCAGGAAACCTTTGCAGGTGTTTTGAGTTCATTAGCTGATTAGAGTGTGACGCCGTGAGTCTACAATATTTAACTTTCTCACAATATTCTAATTTTCTGAGATACTGACTGTAAACCTTAATCATCAAGATTAAAACAAATAAAGGCTTGACTTATTCACTTTGTGTGTAATGAATCCATATAATATATGAGTTTCACCTTTTCAATTGAATTAGTGAAATAAACAGACTTTTCCACGATATTCTAATTTATTGAGATGCACCTGTACACATTTGATTTAGTTGTCTTGGTACCAAAAATGTCAATAGTATCAATATATAGGGATCATTGTCAGTTCCTGAGCTATATTGTTGTAATATTAATATCTTTCCCTGTCTCAGGCCAATCTGTGTTTTGTGGACATTGACAACCACTACATCGAGCTTCCAGAGGACTTTCCCCATTTCCCCAATAAGACCGAGTTCATCCAGGAGCTAAGTGAGGTGCTGCTTAGCTTCGGCATTTCTGCCAACACAGGGGCTCCACCACGGACCCGCAGCGCTCCCGGCAGTGCTCCCGGCAGCACCCCCTCCACCCCTGGTCGGGAGCGCAAGACTGTCGCTCTACGGCAGCTGGAGGACGATGGGCGTAATGGCAACCTTGCAGGGGAGGAGCTGGCTGTGCTGGAGCTGCTGCAGGGAAACGCCACCCTGGAAAGACTGCAGGCGCTGACCAAACGCACCGGGGTGACTGTTGCCCGCGTGGACGCCCTGAGGGCCGGAGTCAAAGCTCAGAGCACTGAAGGGCAAGGGGGGCGGACAGCAGCTGAAGATGAGGAGCTAAGGAACGCCAAGCTGAACATCCAGCTGAGGGAGGTGTTCGCCAGCCGCTTCACCACCATGTTTGCCGACTACGAAGCCTTCGTCATCCAGAGCGCCCCGGACCTGGAGTCGTGGCTCACCAACAGGGAGCAGATGCACAACTTTGACAAGGTGACTATATCAAGCACAAACACACAGAGTGCAGAAATGCCATCATTATTTAAGACCGGCTGTAATGCTTAAGTTGACCTTTGGGAGTAGTATATTTTATAAATGTTAGTAATGTTTGACAGTTAAAATATCATGTCATACAGGCACAAGAAATATTAGGATTTGTGATATTGTGATGCAGGTCATTTATGATTATAATACAGTGTTAATGATGGCAGCACATCTCCTGCCTGCTGTTTCTTAGCACACTAAACTGGTTCAGTTTTTAGTCGATTTACCTGTTCAGGCAAAGATCTCCATCCACACTAACTTGACAACAAACTACTCTTAAAGGTTCTATATCTGTCTGCAACCAACAGGTAATCCCAATGATTGAACCAGTGCTAGGTCCAATTTGCCTCAACAGGCCATTATTTGTAAATTGACAGTACATATATTTCTGTATCTCCGTGCTTATGCGCCCTGCTCCAGGCCTCATTCCTGTCCGACCAGCCGGAGCCCTACCTGCCTTTCCTCTCCCACTTCATTGAGACGCAGATGTTTGCCACCTTCATCGACAACAAGATCATGTCCCAGTGGGAGGAGAAGGAGCCACTGCTCCGTGTCTTTGACGCTCGCATCGACAAGGCCCGCCTCTACAACGTCCGCGCTCCCAGCCTCCGGTCCTCGTGCTACCAGAGGTGCTCCATCCTTAAGGAGTCTGGTAAGCTCAGCAGGGACTGGTGTGAGTGCTCCAACATAGTCGAGTGAGGTTTATTTCATGTGATTAAACGTGAAACGTGATTGAAAGTGGTTGGAGAGACCTACCCACGGGGAGAGAGAATGGTAGTGGTTTGAATTGGCAGCAGGAAAGGAGCTCATTGATCAGCATGCTGTACATGCCTGTCCATCCTTCAAAGCATACCAATCGTCCATTAACCAAGGTCAGACAGGAATATACTGTGCCATGCAATTTAAAAAAAACACACATCAACACTCTGCATCCATCCATCCTCTGCTCCTCCTCCATTTCTCCTTTCCCTCTTGTCTCTCATTTATCGTCTGGAAGCAGCTCAGCCCTCCCCAGTGACCAGAAAACCACACTTCTCATTTCTCCACATCCCAGCACAGCGTACACTCCATCACTCTCTCTCTCTCTCTCTCTCTCTCTCTCACAGTAGCCCTAGCACACACTCTCGGACACTGCAAGAGTGTTTGGTCAGGCTTTTTCCCCCCGTCGTTTTCTCAATTAGTGCTGCTTGACTTTCCCTTCGTTAAGCCTTTAATTGGCGCTGAATCTGCAGTGTGTGCAGGAGGTCAGACTCAGGACTGACTCAGAAAGAAACTGGGAAAGAGCAGGATTGCAGGTTAACTTGTGTATTTAAAAATGAAAGGGCAAAGTTCTGTGTATTTCCACAATTAATAGTTGTCCACCTCACGCAGTTTATGATATTATGGAACGTTATGAACTCCTATTGAATCGGCTTTATAATCTATTATGTAATGATGTATCGGACATCTTGCACAGATATTATGATGGTTCAAAACACAGAATATACTGTAGCTATAGTATATGACATAGTTTGGCTCAATATTCTCCGTTACATTCCCTCAGATCATTATCTCCCTCTATAAGAATGATGAGCTGTTCCCTGCATTCTTTTGGACGTCGTCCCACTCTGTTTCATGCTAATGAGCCGAGCAATGTAAAGCTTTAATTGCCAATGGTGAGTTTTTATGGGGGCGATGGTGCATGCAGGTACCCAATTACCCAGACAATGGGGAAAACCTTTTCCTCCGCCTGCCCTTCCCCTGTGGCGACTCGCTCCGGTGCCCTCGCCTCACTGCTCACTCCAGAACTGAGAGATACTGCAGCTCCCGTCTGAGGAGACAGACCCGTCAGACACAAAACCAGTTCAATGGGCAACATAACCCTACAACAAGCAGAAGGAGACAGACGGCCAATGTTGTAGTGTGTTTGATGTGTTAGGAGAAGATTAACTGAAGGACACAATGGGAAGAGAGGGTGTTTGTCGATCTTATGTCGGAGCATATTACGGCTTGCTTCATTAGGCTTTGAGAAGTGTGTGTGTGTGTGTGTGTGTGTGTTTGTCAGGTGTTTTTTCTTTTAGCTGTGTCTTTAGCTACATTCCCACAATGCATCTGAAATGAGTGCACACAATATACAGTATATGTTTCTAATTCTGGACGTCATTCCTCATACTTGCCAAGTTGCTGAGCTCTGGAAACAATTTTGATTCCTAACCAAAACTATGATTATGAAAATAATAATAAAATCAACAGCCTCTATTTCTCTATTTCTCTATTTCTCTGTCTGAATGGATTCTGTCTCCTCTAAAGCTCAGATAATTGAGCAGCGTCTGATGAAGATCGACCACACCGCCATCCACCCACACCTGCTGGACATGAAGATCGGTCAGGGCAAATACGAGCAGGGATTCTTCCCCAAACTGCAGGCCGACGTGCTCAACACAGGGCCGACGAATAACAAGTGAGTCAACTTCCACCGTGGGACTGAAATTCACACGTGAAACCTGCAGATGAAGTCGGCACGACCAACTCTTTACAGTCTGGCTGGGTTGATGTTAACAGTCAATTACCCAAGCAGGACACATCAGCAGTTCAAAGGAAATTACTTTACGTGCTTTGAAAAGAGTCTTATGTCTTCGGTACAATTTAATTCAAGCGTTTAAATGAAATTGATTTGATTATTCTACCCGTCTGCCTATCCCTCCGTCCGTCTGCAGGAACTATTCCTTTAAAGTGCATCAAACAGACTGTTCAGAGAAAGCAATGATTTGATAACTTCCTCTTGTATGTGGCTCAGAGGAAGACGGGTTCTGTGAATGTGTAAATAACTAGTGCTCATTGTTTGCACTGCAGGTGGTCTCATAGGACGGCGACAGCTCAGCGCAGGAAAGAGCGTCATAGGCATCAAACGGAGCATCTGGGCCTCGACAACGACCTGAAAGAGGTAGGAAACCCGCCTCACAACCTGCCTTCTGAATGCCCTCTCGTTATGTCGCATGTCTTTCTTTTCTTTGCGTGTCTTTTTTTTGTTTGTTCTGTAGATGCATTCCTGTTAGTTTCTGTTTGAGCTTTGTCATCCTTTTTCGAACACTTCATGTGCATGCTGCCTTCTGTTGTCTTTTCCATTGTTCTCTTTTGTTCCTGTCCTCTCCTGTCTGCTCGTGTGTGCTGTGCCTGTCGGTCGGGGGTTCGTCGTACCCCTCTTCCTCCTCCTCCTCCTCCTCCTCCTCAGCAGGTAGAGGGCTGTCTGGTCCTGCAGAACTCCATGGCGTTTTGGGAGTGGGACAAAGCGTCCCCTCCGCCTATCAAACCGCCTAAAAAATCTGCCTCCGCGTCCTGCCTGGTATGTGGAGGAGCAGCCTGTGTTGTGGACTTTCTCTTTCAGACCCCTCCACCTCTACCTCCTCCCTATACCTGACACCTTTACTGTAGGGACAGGATGTTTGCATTAGCAGTATAATCCGTCTCTGATATGGTGCAAAGAGAGTGAAGCGTAAACAGTTAGGCTAAATCAAATTACAAGCTGCATTACATGCATTGTTTTCCTGTCAATGCTCAGGTAGGCAATCTAAATCCACTACCGATACAAACTCCTACTTTATTGAGAGATTATTACTAAATGTAAATGTTATGTACTCATTTGCATATCTTTAAATACTACATGTTAACCAGCAGGCTGATGAAACACTGACACACACAGAAACATTTAGCAAGCTTAATCAGGGCGGACTAATCGCACAATAAGTTTGGTCAGGAGAAAGTATAACTTACAGTAAGCCGTGCCACATCTTTCCCCAAAAGTACTGCAATCGTGACTTCACTCTTCAGGCAAATCTACTGAAGGCAGCAATTCAATGGAAACAGATTTGATTTCAGCCTAAAATGTCGCTGTTGTAAACACAGGCGCGACAAGGTTTCTGAGCTGGACACAGAGCACATGGAATGTTCTTGTTTCAAGGAAGCACTGTGAACATTGTGAAAAGCTGTCGCACTTCATTTATGGCTTCAGTGGGAACCCATCTCACATTCCAACACACACACACACACACACACACACACACACACACACACACCCCGGCTTTTACTCCTCTCCTGTGGGACATCCATTCCTCTTAACCCACATAAATCCTTTGAAGTGTTGGATTGTCACAGCTTGTCACTTCTTTTTTTGATAAATGTTAGCGGCTAACTGTAAGCTGATAAAGCGAGCGTGTTTGAGACGTAGTGTAAACTCGCAGCAGGTTTAATGTCTCGACCAAAACGATCACTATAGTGTTCAGGTCTGATCAGAGTACATTTCCTCCAGAGCTCACTGACTGGTTCTGTTTGATCTTCAGAAATACATGCAGGAGGCCCGCAGCTTGGGAAAGAACCTTCGACAGCCCAAACTGTCTGATCTGTCTCCCGCCGTCATCGCCCAGACCAACTGGAAGTTTGTGGAGGGGCTGCTCAAGGAGTGCCGCATGAAGGTAAAAACATACAACCGCAGCATGTCCCTGCGCTTACAGATGAGCTGTGATTCATTAGTGCAGTCAGTCACTGACCTCCTGACACCCTCCTCAGTCACACACACACAGCTCTGATGTGTATCATCTCTCATGAATGATGCATGCAGAGAGACTAAATTAATTAATTCCCATCTTGCATCATGAGATGTCATAAATTCCCTCCCAAGTGTTGTGAACATCAGACTAAGAATTTCAATCTGACAGGAAAACATTTTTGGATTATTAGTTATAGCCCTCCCCTATTTAAATTGGGTCATAATTAAGATAAATGGTGCTATGAATTCCACTGGTAGTTTACTGCTAATAGACTCAACTATTGTCCAAATCATTTATAATTTCTATTGCATATTAAAATACCATTTCTTAGACTTTATAACTTCTTTATGCATTTTCTTTTCTTTGTTTTGTTTCATCTATTTTCTGGATTGTTCAGGTTTATTATAGATTTTTCCAAATAAGTGAGTTTTAACTAGAATAATAGACACTCTTTGTATCTTGGATATCTATAGTTTGAACCATGCTACCAGAGTACACTGACATTATTCAATCATTTAAAATAAAATACAATTCCAGATGTTGGGCTGTAGAACATCCAGACTATCCCTTGAAACTATATAGCTATCGGAATATTCCCCTTGCTTGTTGTAATGCTGCGTGTTTGTGCATTGGTGTTTGTGTGTGTGCATGTGTTTAGACCAAGCGTATGCTGGTGGAGAAGATGGGCCGCGAGGCGGTGGAGCTGGGCCACGGTGAGGCCAACATCACCGGACTGGAGGAGAACACACTGATCGCCAGCCTGTGTGACCTGCTGGAGAGGATCTGGAGCCACGGGCTGCAGGTCAAACAGGTCAGCACACACACACACACACACACACACACACACACACACACACACACACACACACACACACACACACACACACACACACACACACACATACACATACACATATGTGAGTTCCATACTTTCACAAACATGTGCATGTGCATTACAAATCTAATCAGATTTATGATAAAGCCGGTGTGATAGCACACACACACACACACACACACACACACACTTGTGCTGTCAGTATAAACACACTGCGGTTAATCAGGTTTGTATGACCATATTGGATATTGAGGTTATTGCCTGATAAATCCTCTTTGTGGGATTATAATCTTGCCCTTCATCAGTGAATGCGTTAGCTGTCGTTGTGTGTGTTGTGATTTTGGTTCTCTGACGTCTCAGGGGAAGTCAGCCCTGTGGTCCCACATGCTGCACTACCACACTCGAGAGGAGAAGCTGGAGCAGCAGCAGGCAGAGTCACCAGGTAACACAAACACTCTGTCTGTGCTGCATTGTCTGACACTCTATCCGCCAGGGGAGGTCATGAATTCGGTCGTGTGTGTGTGCCGGTAGGGGCCGCAAGTGATTAACAACTGCTTCAGTAGCAAAAGGCTTTTGTGGCAATCGGCTACGCTAACAACAAGCCTGACTCTGGTCTGTTGCCGGCCACATTTTGTCTTTTGTCTTGGCTCAAAGACTGACATCCTTAGAAATGTTTTAACCAGAGCATTAATTCCATTCCATGTTATGATCCACTAAAGTTAAAGTTAGGATACAAGATAAATAAACCTCTTTACTGTAAGGGAGCCGGGAGGGACCATTGAGTAAGATTTAACTTTGTGTGGGAGGGGAGAGGGAGACACACCTGGCGGAGATCTAAAGCCTACTCTGTGCACCTTTCTAGTTTCCGATTGTAACAATGGCATCATATCCTGTGTTTCTCTTCAACAGTGTCGCATGTTCCTGAGAGGAGGAAGTCCGACTGTTCCATAGCGATGCCGTCTCTACGTGTGTCTCTCATACAGGATATGAGGTACATGCTGCGATCCTCTAGTGACGGCAGGAGGACACTGTCCTGCAGAATCAGCTGCCGCAGCACACTGCTGGTTCACTATAGACAGTTGTCTTTTCATTTAACAACCGTCTGTACCTTGCATTTCTGGATTCATTAATTAGTTCCACTTGCAGAAACCTGTTTTGAATGCTCATGTGAAAACAGAAACTGCTTTGTGACACCAAAACCTGACCTCATAGTTTGTGTGCGTGCATCATCTGACCATGGCCACTATGACATACACACAGGAAACCCTGCTTCCCTAGGTGTTGAGGAAATGAAGGACTCGAGACAATTTTGTTTATACAGCCCAAAATCATCCAAATTTGCTTTAGCTTAAAGTAGGAAGATAAACCAAGAAGAAGAAACTAGTCTAGTCCTCCTTCAGAACAAATGTATAATACATATTATGTGTAGTAAGTGACAGTTTTGTGCAAAATGTAAAAGAGCTGGGAAACCTCCTCTGCACTACAGAGACCTGGAGAAGAGTGCAGACTGCACATACACACACACACTAACTGAAGTATATGCAGATACTTCAGGTTAATGGAAGTAGGGACACCAAAAGGTAAGTAACAGTAGTTCCTCACCCACCTCCCGAGAGTCACTGAACATCAGAGTGATGAGTGCGGACTTCTATTCCAGTGCGTCTGTCTTTACGAGCTTATATCTATCTTTCTTTCTTCTGTCTCCTCAGGCATATCCAGAGTATGTCGGAGATAAAGACAGACGTGGGACGAGCGAGGGGCCTGGATCCGTCTGTCCCTGGAGAAGAAGCTGCTCTCTCAACACCTCAAACAGCTGATGTGCCGACAAGCCTTAACCAAGTGAGCGCGCAATATGATCAATCCAACTCGCACACATACACTCGCTTTGTGCTTCTGATGGGGGAGATTGATTACCGTGTTCTGAGAGGCAGCTGGACTAATATCATTGCTTGTCCCAGAAGATTAGTTATTTTAAACCAATCACAACAATGTGAAAATCCCCCCCCCCCAAAAAATGTGTACTCAATCAAAGGTTTGAAGAAATACAATTTTGAGGTACTTGTATTTCTATTTCCTGCTACTTTATACTTACCTTTTACTTTGTACCTTTACCAGCTGCATCATTAGTGAGGAACACATTATGCATCAACAATTATAATCCCAGATAAATGATATATCATTCTATTTTGAGCTTTTACATTTCTACACTGTGGTAGTGCTGCTTTGACTTTAGTAAAATATCTGAGTACTTCATCCTCCACTGCATAATAGTAATTATATTCTTTTAATTCATTCATTCTTAATACAATTTGATAAATGCAGTGTTAGACGAAGTACTCTGATCCTTTACTTAAGTAAAAGTGGAAACGCCACAGTGAAGAAATACTACAAGTAAAAGTTCTTCATTCAAACTTTCACTTAAGTTTTAGCATAAAAATGTGCTAAAGTTATCACATTATTTCAGAATTACATACGTTATATTATTGGATTGTAATTACTGATGCATTAATGTGTTCATCACTTTGTTTACGACTGGGTAGTTTGTGAATTTTACCAAGGGATCAATAAAGTTGTATTTTACTATAATAAAACTAAGTGCTGTCCACTCCTGGATTAATGGGGGAAAAATTCATCCATACACAAGACTTACACACACTTATAAAGACTGTTGATGACAAGTTATTTTGGTGCCGTTGAACCTGACCTGACCTGACCTGACCTGACCTGACCTGACCTGACCTGACTGTGCTGCGCTGTGTCTACAGGAAGCTGTACAAGCGTTACGCCTTCCTGCGCTGTGAGGAGGAGAAGGAGCAGTTTCTCTTCCACCTGCTCTCCCTCAACACTGTCGACTACTTCTGCTTCACCAGCGTCTTCACCACCATCAGTGAGTTCTCCCTCGGCTGCACATGACCTCTGACCTCTATTCAATCCTAGTTAAGCTTCAAACCTCAGTTTAGATTTACACCAAACACCCTCGCATCACATTAGTCCCAGGCCGACCAGCTCTGCATATATTTCAAGTGACGGACATTTCTGCTTCAGTGGGAATGATCACAACTACTGATTTGGAAGTTAAAAACAAAGACATTTTGTGTTCACATAAACACAGTGAGCCTAATGGGTCAAAGTTGAACTCAGAAGTAGTTCTGCAATGCAGTGGATGTTGTGTTTGTGTAATGAAGTTAAAGATCATGTATTCAGAAAAGGGATGGACAAAACAATCTATACAAGATGTAGTGTGTGTGTGTGTGTGTGTGTGTGTGTGTGTGTGTGTGTGTGTGTGTGTGTGGAAGGAAACGTCTCTTCCCACTCGTTCCTCTCTGAGTTATTTAGTTAATGTGGCTGTTGGATAGATGAATGTGGATTAATGGCCGGCTGAGCTATAAGTATGAATAAACCATGAGGCTGTATGTAGAATTCTTTAAAACACAATGGAAGTTGTATTATTCAACTTACAGACCCGCTGAGCCTCTTCTACAGATAAATGCACACACTCTGCATGTCTGCAGGTGATGATTTAAAGTCTCAGTTCTTCTGTTTTCGTTCTGCTGCAGTGTGTTTGGCCTAAATCAGCATTTTCATAATTAAATTGACCCAGTTGGGTAACGAGTCGAATTAGCATGTTGTTGTTTATTCCTCTGCTCCGGCGTTGACGTGGTGTTTCGCCTTTGCAGTGATCCCGTATCGAGTCGTCATCATCCCCATCAAGAAGCTGAGCAACGCCATGACCACCTCCAACCCCTGGGTGTGTGTGTCAGGAGAGCTGGGAGACTCTGGCATCATGCAGATCCCCAAGAACTTCCTGGAGATGACCTTTGATGTGAGTAGTGTGACCTTTGACCTCTCACAAGCTGAGCAGCCGGTCGGTCCCTCTGATGTCAGTTTGGGAGACGTTTGTTTTTTTTGTGTGATCTTCCGTTTGTTATTGTTTGTTATTCGTCTCCCGGTAAAAACTTCCTGAACGTCTGGATCTTAAATTATCCGAGAAAACAAGATGAGCACACTCCCATGATGACGCTTCCAGCCCCTAACACAATGAGCCCCCAGTGAAATACTGTCACAGTTAACATCCTGAATCTCGCTTTGAATGCGACCAACCATGTAGTTGTGCTCACACACTATTATTAGAGACGTTTTGACATTCAAATTTAAGTGGATTAGATAATCTGGATAAACTGTTGGTGTGTTAACAATCTGTCTGACCATCTGACTGCTCGTGTTTCGTGTTCCCGTATCTCCGTAATTACTTCGCTGCGCACAGTGTTATCATAAGTGATGGAGAAGCGGACCGGAACATACATGAGCTTTGTAAATGAAAGTATACGCGATATAATTTGTGCATGTACAGTAATCAGAGTGCTGTTCTGTTTACAGAATATTAAACTGTTGAAATCACCCATAACTCCAGCTACGTCCTGCTGTCCTCCTCACGCTGCATGTCTGTCACATGTGATGTTTTTAATTCTGTTTGCATGATTGTTGTTGCTGTTCATTGTTTTGGTTCTGAGATCACCACACCGCCATTTTGATTGTCCATCCATTGTGTCTTAACAAGTGTCTCCATCTCCCTCAGTCTGCTTTCAGGCCTCACACGCACATCTCCGCCTTGTTCAAGGTTAGAGGCAGCCCCTGCTCCCTTTTCCTCCATGTCCCATGATCTCCGTGTGTCTTTTGTTCCTGTCGCCTGTTGTCATGCAGTCAGGCATATTTTACCAACTTTTTTCACACCCTCAAATCTAAATGTTGCTCTGTATGAAATGTCATGCCTGCACTGTAAGTATTAGCACTGCTTAAAACTACTAAGAGTTATAGGATTAAAGATGAATGTTTGATGTAGCTAAATGTTATGAGTTACTAAGTGTGGAAACTTAAGCCCAGTGCATTCTGGGATAGCATTCTTGAAAAAATTAAGGATTTATTTCAATTTACTCTCATGTCCATGGAGTCAATGACTCAAGCAGGGGGATGGATGGATGGATGGATGGATGGATGGATGGATACTTTATTAAGTTAAATTAAATATGACAAACCTCTTAATAGCACAACTATATTTAACTAACTAAAACCTAGTTTATTTCTATAGCATATATGCTTTACAAAATCATTAAAAGCATTAAATACATTTGAAAACAAATAGTTAAAGAGTCAACAGACCAGAAAAACAAGCTGGAATAGAATAAGATCCATCACAGAGATCTATTCACTTTAACTTAAAGACTTGAGGGCGCTTAAAGGCACGTTTATGTTAGCTTCAGCAGTAATACCAGGCCATTGATAAAGTAGGATTAAATATTAATGAGAATACTGTGTGTGTCTGTGTTCAGTGTCAGAACCTGGGGAAGCTGACCACGGTGCAGCTGGGTCACGATAACGCTGGCCTCCTGGCTAAGTGGCTGGTGGACTGTGTCATGGTGCGCAATGAGATCACCGGACATACCTACAGGTGAGTGCAGGCTGTGTAGGATAACTGAGCACAGCGCGGGAAAGAAAAAGAAACCGATGTAGCGCTTCGATCAATAAGACAGAAACGGGTCCATCTAACCTCCTCGGCGTTTTGTCGTCTCCGTCCAGGTTTCCATGTGGTCGGTGGCTTGGCAAGGGCGTGGACGACGGCAGCCTGGAGAGGGTCCTGATCGGGGAGCTGGTGCTACCCAGCGGAGAGGAGGATTCTGGGAGAGGCTGCCGTACACCCCCGCTGCAGCGCTCGCCATCCCAGATCAGGCGCATCAGCGTCACGGCGCTGTCTGGACGAGGATACAGTGAGTGCCTTTCAGGATTCACATGCAGCTCTGGTCACATCTACAGAAATACATGACAGCTGTAGCCGCACTCTGATTTGAAATAGTTTTTAAATTAGTTTTAACCATGACCTTTTGGTGTTCCAGTTATCTAAATGCATGCTTGTTATATTCCATGTCACATTATTAGTTTATGCTTTAACATTTACAGTTTTGTGATGACTTGTAAGGCAGATTTAATAAATCCTCGACCTGAAAGTGATGAAAATGAAACGGACTGAGTCTGTAGATACTGGAGTAAACCTGTAAAACACAACCTCCGTGTCCTGTGAGCAGTGTAATGCAACATGTTGGGTTGTTTATGAGTCGGAGATCTTCTCTGTGCTCATTTATTAATGCAGCTCTTTTTCTTGATTCCAGAACCAACTTCAGCCCAGATCCAAGAGGCCATCGGGGAGGCAGTGAACAACATCATCAAACACTTCCACAAGCCAGAGAAAGAAGTTAGTGACTGATCTCATTCTCAATAGTGTCTGAATTCCTCTGTGTGATAACGTATGAGCTCATTTTTAAGAGCTTATATCACTGCTGTTCTGTCTCTGAACCGTTCACTAAACTAAACTCATTGAATTCTCGCTGTCTTGTGTTTTAATCGGCAAAGTGCAGACTCACTGCCACAGCTGAGGAAACGCGTGTACATTTTAAGTGCCCTCTGTGAGGAGCGATGCAAGAAGAGAGCCCCCGTAAGAGGCCATGAACCACACAACACTGGTTTCATGTAGTCGGAGCATGAAATGATCCTATGAAGCCACGAGCAGCGCTGCAAAACTTCAAAATCCTGCACGACTACGTAAAGATTTGTGGCATCACCAGTTTTTGTCAGAAGCGTCGCCTCCTCTCAGATTTTCTTGTTCGTGTCAATCATGTCCAGCGTTCTACGGCTTCAAGGAGCTCCTGAAAATTCATAAGGCATATTAGCGCTAACTAGCACCGAAGTGGGAGAGACGAGACCGCAATCACTAAAATCTACTCCCAAGTAGTGGACAGCTGCAGGCTATGAACCTCAATATTTTATATTTGATCATTAAGCATTTTATGCTGGCAAGTATTAATAAGGATCCAACAAAATTGGCACTTTCATAAAAAGTATGAATACTTGTTCTGTCAGCGGGGGAAACCTGCACCTCATCAGCATGCAGATGGTGTTTGTTACCTGACAAGTCTACTTAAAGCGATATTTTTAAACTATGCATCAAATAACAATGTGAAAACAACTTGTAATGAACCTGCAGAGGATTATGAGCTTTATATAGAGTTCCAGCTCATTGTTTATCTGTCCGTAGTCAGAGAGGAGCTGGTGGAGGTTTTATCAGGTGATAAGAGATGACGTGTCCCTGAACTCACCACGCTGTTCTGTGATCTCAGAGAGGCAGCCTGACCGTCCTGCTGTGTGGAGAGAGCAGCCTGGTGTCCGCTCTGGAGCAGTTCTTCCATAACGGCTTCAAGTCGGCCCGGCTCTTCCAGAAGACTGTGTTCGTGTGGGACTTTGTGGGTGAGTGTGGAGGGACAGTGCCATCTGCTGATGACAAACTGAACTATTTAATTTGGTCCATCGCAGCTGATTTATGGGGAAATAATGTGTCGGATTGTTTTGTTTTTTTAATCAAATTTAATATATTCAGTCAGTTTATATTCATGCGTGTGGAGCTCCATCGTTTTTGTTAGTATTATTTGACAGAGTTGCTTCACTGGTAAAGCACAGTGTGGAAAGAAACATGTCCGTCCCCCCCTCTCTCTCCCTCTGCAGAGAAGGCTGTTGCTTACATGGAGTCAGCTGACCAGATGGGAGACCTTCAGGAGACCGCCGAGCCCCTGGGGATGACCTGCCAATCACTCTGTCACTACGTCAACGCCATCAACTCCACCCCCAGGAACATCGGCAAGGATGGGAAGTTCCAGCTGCTGGTCTGCCTCGGAGCCAGGTCGGTCTCAAGAGAACACTGGTCATTCACCTCCCTGAGACATGTCTGCTTTATAGTTCTGTGTATATTCACAACCAACATGGCATGGAAATATATGAAACATATTCCATATATTTTAGGAAACGTATTTCCAGACAATACGTTGCTCTTCTAGTTGTTGAAGAAATTCAGGAGAATCTCTGATATTAAACGATTAACACACAAAAAAGAGTAATGACAAATTCTCTTAGATTTATGGTCATTTATTTACAATATTTACACGAGAAGTGATGACAATGTTTAGGATGTGTTCAGCACAGACAGAAATCCCACATGATAATGCAAATAATAATAAGAGTGCGTTTATGTAACTCTTCCACTGAGGATAAGAAGCTGACTGAGAATATAAGTTTACAGGAGAGACGCACTGATTGCAATTTTCTTTACCGATTACAATATCCAATTTTTTAAAAGTCTGACCTGCCAACTCCGGATTTCTTTCTTTCTAAGATTGACAGCATACACAAACATTTCTTTCATGGAAAATTGAACTGTACATTCATCAGGGTTAACACACCTTCTTAAACATCACAGAGACTTTCCAGGCCCTAATTCTCTCAAATTCAAGAACGCATCACGGCATAGTTTGAGACCACAAGGTTAACTACGTTGCACTTTCGGGCGGTGGCGGTGAAATACTGATGACATGTAACACTGATGCCACCGGTGTAAACGTCATCTTACTGTTTGTCCTGCAGAGACCGTCTGCTGCCCCAGTGGCTCCCCCTGCTGGTGGAGTGCCCGGTGATCCTGCGGATGTACGAGGACACGGCCCTGCTCAGAGACCGCACCACTGTCAACACCCTCATCGGTGTCCTGGAGACGCTCCACCACTTCCACATCACACTTGAAGCCTCGCTGGTCAAAGGCATTGACCTTTAGCCCCGGGAGAGACACTCCGCTCTACGTTTTCCTCTAAAACTTCCACTTTTACCCTTTTGGTTCTGGTATTACAAACGGGGAAGTAGGACGTGTGAGGGACAAACAAAATGAAGAGTGAAGAAGCGTTTGGTTACTAAAGCAAAAGAGTTGCACTGCTTCATGTGAGAAGTTTGCGCTTTGGATCAACCATAAGCTTGGATACAGTATTAACCACCTGTGGCTCTGAAAGACCCTTCTTAATTCAATTACAACCAGTGCTTATTCATGTTTCATTTCATGAACTACAAATCCCAATTTCCTTACATTACCATCTGGTATGTTCTGGAAAACCTTCCTTACCTTCCAGGCAGCTATTGGTTCCACTTTATTTCATTACACTTCAAATCTACTCGAAGCAACGTAAAGCTTCCTGTAATCCATCAATGTGTGATCCCTCAATCCTTTACAGTGTACTGAAATGAACTGAAGCAGTGGCTGCATGGAGGGATGAAAATCTAACAAAGAAAATATGCTTTGGCAAATTGCGGACCGTAATAAACACTGATATACGGGTTGGAAGATTGCAAAACCACAGGTGTTTCTTTAAAGTATTCGTAGCAGCAGCAGACATTTTCCTGTGTGCTAGCTATGTAGCCTAGCCTGCCTTCAGTAGGTACAAGTAGATAAACTGTGATAGATTCACTTTCCTCCATTACAGCGCCTCCAGCCCCACACCCTAGTTAGCATTAGCGTTAGCATTAGCGTTAGCATTAGCAAGCATGCCTTTGGGATGTGGGAAGAGACGATTACTGACACACTGGAACGAGAAGCTCTGTTCTGTAACCTACTGACTCTACAGTGCAGTGTTATGTTACCAGCTCTCCATACCTCCTTTTATTCTAATTCTCTGGACTCGTGTTGGGAAACTTCTCTGCTGGAAACTTGTGGATGGACACAAAAACTGATCTGTGACGTTGAGTCAGGAGCTGAACCTGTGGCTAAATGGACATTCCTACCGAACTCCAGGCATCGACCTGGCAGTTTTAAATGGTGTGTGTGTGTGTGTGTGTGTGTGTGTGTGTACGTGTGTGTACGTGTGTGTACGTGTGTGTGTGTGTACGTGTGTGTGTACGTACGTTGTCTGGTGCATGCATTGATTTTTATATCTTCCAACTTAATGTTTTTCATTTTAATTTATCATTTCCTAACTGTTTCTCTTCAAAAACAGCTGAAATGTTTTAACTCGAGGTCCATTTACCAGCTTTAAAAAAAAAAAAAAACTTTCAACCACATTGTAATTGCTTTGTTGTCATGGAGTTCACTCGGCGGTCATCGCATGACTCAAGTAGGAAACTTTGTGTTTGGAAACATCTGGCAAATGCTCGTAAATGGACTTTGAGTTCAGTGTAGTTTTGTCAAACTACAATTCCCAAGGTCAACAACAAACTTTTACGCAAGCAAAATGTTATTTTTTCTAAATTAATGTAGTAATCACTGGATTAGAGTAAAGGAGAGTTTGGAGTGAACCTTCCGTCATCTCACCATTAACAGCAGGTGTCTTTTTCCATCTTGGACGTTAGAAAAAGGATGATGTTGGTGTTATCCTGTATTTTTTATTGTCAAATCTCATGAAAAGACCAAAACAATGAAGTTTTCTCAATACTTTGACTGTCTGTTGTAAAAGACATACATTTTTAAACCAAGTATATAGTTTAATTGGGAAACAGCATAAAATAGTGCATTTGCTGGGGACTATTTTCAGTAGTGGATTAATACACAGTTGATTCACAAGTGTGTATATTATGACATGTTTTTTTGCAGATGGATTGAGTCTTTTCATGAAAACATGAAAAATATAGAGCATTATTATCCTTTAATGGTGTTTTAGCATCAAATGGATTCATTTCATATCAGTGCGCGATACAACAAACTAGCTGTTAAGACTTTTAATTCCCATATTACATGAATGCAATATGACCTGTCAGATATAAAAGGGAGGAACAGGATCTTACGATTCATTATGATATTAAAGATTTTAATTAATCCCCTTTCTCCACCAAACGTACACATAATTTTTATACTTTAGGAGCAGACAACAGAGATGGATGGAAACTAATAACCATTGGTCTTCAGATGCATTTCTGTTTCCTGTAAACCTTTTTACTGCATGAGATGTTTGCCACTGTTGCTCCCCCTTAAATGAATCCTTTCTGAGAAATGGTGTAAATATTGTCATTAGTGCATGATGACAAGTAGACTGAGCTGTATTTATCATAACCCTCTCTAATGAACTTCAGATGGAAGATGAGTTTTGAGGGGACGTCTTTGCAACCCTCTCCAGTATTGAGCCTGTGAAGGACCCACAGCCTGTTTCAATGTCTTGGTTTCATGTATTTATTAATTTAATATTAATCCACTGCAGGCTGACAGCAGCACTGGTAGTTTAAGGTTGAAGCCTGTGGAATAACTGGAACATGTTAAAGCAGTAACCACTATTTCCACTTCCCATGTTTTAACCCTGTGTTCTCCTGCTGTAGCCCTAACGCCTCACCTACAGGACTATCCACAGCTCCAAAGCACAATAACTGTTGTGCAATTTGTTTGTGTACAAACTCTTTGCTGACTGCTACGGGGCAGATTTCTGGCGGAATAAATAGTTGTTTGATTGAGATTGTTCCTTAGACTACTGCACACCGCTTACTACCCTGAACACACCTGTGTGTGACGAGTGGTATTAACCTCGAGTGGAACTTCTTAAACAGGAAATGCTACACAACAGCCATGATAGCAGTGACTGTGCATGCTGCTCATGGCAAGAATGCCACTGGACAAAATATTTATTATGTCTATTTCAATAAAAACACCCAGTGTGTTAAAAGGTGTGTGTGTTTTGTGTGTATGTCATGCATGTACAGTGTCCTTCAGTTAGAAGGTTAAATAGTGAGTGAGAAGTTTAGAGGACACAGGGAAACATTTAATGAAACATTTTGTGGAATCAGCTTAACTTTTCTAAACTTATTATTCAAGTTAAATTAAGTATTTTTCTGACAGTTTCAGAACTTCCAAACATAAGTTGTTTTTTTACTTAATTAAGATTTCAAACATCAAAGTTTATTTCCATGTGTTGAAGTACAATTGCAACTGTTTCCAGGGGGAATTTAAAAGTGATGCACACATCTAAAATTAACAGTTTGCTTATTATTAGCGTGCCAATTAAAGAATATTCTGATTAAATGCACACAATTAATTGCAACTATATCATAACGTTCGCTGGCTATAGTTACTTCAGAACCAGTAACGGAACAAGCAGGTTAAAATTAAATGTATCACATTTGTTTTTAAGTTAACAATTAATTAACTTCTTCCCGTTCGTTCATTACAGGGTTGTATGTTAAACATTATTCCCCCCCCAGCTGCTGATTTATCAAATTTTGTTTTTACTCTGCAACGGAATTTGAAATGGAGCAAAGTACAATACTTTAAGTACAATTACACACCAAATGACTTATCACAGTAACGTGAGTAAATGTAATTGGTAATTGGTAATTGTTTTTTTACTCCAAACTTCTTAAAAGAATTTAACTTTCTGCAGTTTTCTTGGTTTTGGCAACAGAAATAGTTTCTGCTGAAATGATAAACACTCAGCAGGTAATACAAAAGTGAGTATAGTGAGACCACTGGTGTTGCAGGTCAGCAGGATTTATTATATAAGCAATTTTAACATAACTATTGTTGACAGGTATGTGGGTCCCCCAAAAAGAAAGTGCATAAAATGACATTAGTAATAGCGTAGTATTAACTTACCCAACACTATCTGAACAGACCTAAGTTGACAATAGTACCCGTCTCCTTCACAAAGATTAAAGCTAAGGACAAAAATGTCATGAGAAGAATTTGCCGAGCAAATATTGTCGGGGAGGATTGTTACTGTCCGGGCCAGGAGGCTCTGAGGTTGAGGAGAATCAACACATCGCAGGGGGCCAAGCAGTAAACCCCCACCTCATTGAGTGCAGACTCTGGTGAAGGATCCCTTGCACCCACCCAATCTCCTGCTTCATCCTCTGACTCTTTGAGGAGATCCCTCAGCAGAATAGCAGAACCCACGTTCAGACACAAGATGATACACGCCTCCTTAACACTGGGGGGAAAGAAAGAAAGAAAGAAAGAAAGAAAGAAAGAAAGAAAGAAAGAAAGAAAGAAAGAAAGAAAGAAAGAAAGAAAGAAAGAAAGAAAGAAAGAAAGAAAAAGAGATGTATTGATGTTAAGGCAACATAATTAATGTCAATATTTAAATATGCTTTGACAATATGATTAGTGTTATGTCACGTCCATTCTCAGGTTATGCGTGCTGGAAGTGCTGGAAGAACACGGCTGACTACAAACGTGTTGGAATGTCACTAAATGATGTTCGTACGCACATTTCTTAAACTCTAATGTAAGGAAGCGCAGAGCACGACGTTTCCCTTCAACAGAGAAACAGTCATAGGATGATTCTCTCTCTCACACACACACACACACACACACACACACTCACTGCTTAAAGAAGTTCTCAGGTCTTTTGCAGTAGTGACCAAACAGAGGAAATAGGTTTCTGGTCATGTCGAACTGAAGCTGAACGGCCCCTCCGTCACTGAAATGATTGGACAGGATCACCTGAAAGAGAGACACATGGACATACGTCATCGTGACTGCATGGCGAGGAAACCACGCCGGCAGTCATCTGGTAGCAAACACTACAACAGAAGAAGTAGACCGGGTACACAGGTGGGTTTTTCTGCTTACCTGGCGCTGTTTGTTATTTGGCGAGTCATTTATGGACTTAAGTGATGGGGAGGGACAGTAAATCCAGATAACAAACTGGCGTCTTGCAAACGCAGAGCTCTCATTAAGAAATGTAAACTCTGCTCATATTCAATTAATGACTTGTAGATTATTACAGCAAACTATTATTACTCATGTGTCTCACACCTAGTAATTGATATACAAATGATACTTTTGTGAGTGAAGTATGCCTTTAACAGCATAAAAAACAATGAATTAAAAGGTTGGTTTTGTAAAACATCCCGACTGTATGATGTCTACATTCAGGTTTGTTTTTAACTAAGCTCTGCCACTAACAGTACGCTGGGTTTCAGTGCGAACACATTTCTTACATCCTGGTAGAGAACATTGTCGAGTCTCTCCGCCAGACCCTGCCAGGCCAGCTGGAACAGAGGAAGACTCAGGACCTGATGAAGGTTCAACAATCTGTCCCTCACACACAGCATCATGGGACACGCTGAGCTGGACAGGGTCATGGTGGTCTGGTCCTGCTGGGGTGGTAGAGACAACCACCTGAAGAAAAGACCAAGAATAAATCAGAGCAGTCCAACATTCTTTGTCCCGCCTGCTCGGTGACATTAGCAGCTTCGAAACAATGGGCGATACGATGACGGGCACGGGCAATTATTTTCAAAGTTCAGAATTTCTTTCCTAACTATAAAAATAAAAAAAGACATTTTGCAAGAAAATAAATTACAAAAGTAAAACAATAAAAATTAAATAAATGTCAATAAAGATAAAAATCTAAACAATGATTGCATATTTAAAACTAAGCTATAAAAGTAACTAAATTAAAAGCCAGATTAAAAAGTAAAAGAATTAGCATCCTGAAGTTCAGAGTTTAATTAAGAATTTGAGATGTTAGGATGCTTGTGTAATAAACTTATATTAAGTTAGGATAGGAACATGGACTGTTCATCTGTAATGGCTATAGTCTTAAAATCAGGTCCTAAGCCTAATTACCATGGTTACCAAACAGTTAAGATAGGACCTGCAAGTTAAGAGGTTTCTGTAGTACGGCCTCTGATCTGTAGATGACCGTCTCCCTCGCTCTGCATAATGTTTTAGTCCACATTTAAAAAGAAAAATACTTCTGTGAGAATATTTACTGCTGCTTTTTAAAAACAATTGCAGCATCAAAACGGGTGTTCACACTCGTACTACCTGCTCATCTACAATAACTCTGGCCAGGCACCAGGATGCTGTCTAAAGTCCGCTCATGTGCAGCCTGTTGTTTACACACTAACTGTGCTACAATGATGTCATTCGATTAACAAAAGCCCTCGAGCAGAAGTCATTATGAAAGGTGAGGGGAGGTAAAACAAACTTTCCAAAGAGTGATGGAAAAATGATCCCTTGGAACAATTCCACGGACTGATGCTGCCCTCTGGAGGTGAGGAAGGGGTAGATGTTGCGTAATAGCATTACGAGTCCACCAGACAGCAGCATCAGGTAACTACATGTCAGAACGAGGCCCTGCGACCACAGATTCGTCACAATCCATACGACATACGACGAGACAGACTGCATGTGCACATGGAATTTCTCGCAGGGCAACATTACATGGAATCATGCATCAAGCATATGTCAGTCTCCCTTTTGCTAAAGCAGCACAGAGTTTGTATGCATCCTAACCTACATTAAGACGTAATAATCTTTGGTTCTCCACAGACTGCTGTCTCACCTGTCTTGGCCGTACGGTTTGGTTTTTTCTGTGATTTCTCTCATGGTCCATTCCAGCAGTCTTCCCATCATGTCTCCTTTCAGTCGGTCCAGCAACGCCAACAGACCTTCGAATAGAGAGCCCTCCAGAGACGCCAGGCGACCCACCTCCATCACCCCCAGGCCTCCCAGCACCCCTTCCTCCCCGAGTGAAACTGCTGCCTGCTGCAGCTGGAGGAAGAACTGAAGAAAGAATAAATAAAAAAAGGAACTGGTACTGTACAGCTGCTTGTGTTTCGACTACATTTAACATTTGGAAACTTTATTAAAAAATATATATATATGTTGAAAAACGTGTTTTTCTTTCTTAATCATCAAAAGTTTAATTTTTGTATCAGCGCTAATATAAATAAAAATCCCTTCGGTTAGTTTGTATTTATGGTGACCATACTGTTGCAAAAATAACCACACATTTCTTTATAGATTACATTACTGTATCAATATTCGCTGGCTCTATATTCATATATTCACAGTATTGTTTTCCCATTAGGAACTCCTACTCTAATCATTAATATGTTTTACATTTATGTTGTTTTTTGGGGGTAACTATTCGTATAATAATCGTTTGTAGTGACCATTTCTATATTTTAAATAATTAAAATGTAGTGCCAAACATTCCAGTGTTGTGATGCTCTGAACAACCACAGTAAGTGCACAGAGTACCATCTCCTGAGTGTGTGTAGGTGAGAGTTTTCCTAGTAAAATTAGCTTTCATAAGAAAAACAAGCGGCCATTGAGAAGTGTCCAGCCATGGCAACCGCCTGCTGGTGTTGTGGCACAAATAAATATGTTTTATAATGTCCACTCACCACATTGTCTCCCCAGTCTCCCAGGATGGTGGAGATGTAGTTCACAGCATTGAGGATGGCACAATATCGGGCACCCAGTGGGCAGCGAGACTCCTCCTTCATCACCTGGACAGAAAAAGAATGATATCGATTGTTTTCGGGCTGTAATAACTGCACAAACGATAAGACACAACTATAAAAAGGCACAAACGCTTTAAAAAACTACACAATCTACTTCACATTATTGTTCAGCTCCACTGTGAGGACAGTTGAGGTGAAGCCCTGGTGTCTTACTTACCATTACTTCCTTTATTAATATCTTTGTCATCATTACCTGCGTGAGTCGTATACGGAAATCATCCACCAGTTCTCTCTGGAGCCCCAGAAACTTGAGTTGCGCAGAAGGACACGGCAAGGCCCGGTACCGCTCTGAGTGCAGCAGGAGGACAAAAGAAACACTTTTACTACAAATGTTTTATGTGCTCCGACAGCAAACTGTTCTATCATGTGGGCTTTACAAAAGGTGGAAAAGGAAGCGGAGCGACGGCGACTCTAATCAGCTGAAATGAGTCGTCTCACCAGTGATGACCTGCAGAAGAGTCATGAAAGTCTCCGCACAATCTGGAGCCTTCAGCTCGTCCATATCACTGATGTCTTTGTACTGAGAGCTCCAAGCTCCCTCGGCCGACAGCATGGCATCCATCTTCTCCACTGCCACTGTAGGTGCAGAGAAATGCAGGGTTATGGAACGCTTTACAAGAATATATCGTCTTCAATCCCCTGTTTTGGATTCACTACGGAGGCGTGCCAGAAAAACAGGTTTTCTTCAAGGGAGGGAACGCGGGAGGGGGGGAGGACTTACTCTTCTTTTCCACAGTGAGCCACTTCTGAAGGATTGCGTCTTCGAGCAGGAGGTGAAGCAGCCCGGGCAGCACCGCTGGGTACGACTGGTTGCTCCGTAACTCCTTCTCAAATTGCAGCACCTCCTCCACCAAGTGACAGAAGAGCACGTCGTCGTACAGCAGCCGAGACGCATCGCTGGCCACCTTCTCCTGGACTAGAGACAGCAGTCCTCGACACAGCTCCACCTGCAACGCACGTTCAACTATTTTTATTTTTATTTTTTTAAAGCGGAGAGGCGTGAAGTAGAGCCTGTTGTAGAAGCAGCATACCATGGCACTGATTGTGGCCCCGGCTCGGTCTAGGATAGGTTGGATCTTTTCCTCCATGAAGATCGAACTGTTCGCCATCCACATCAGAACCTGTGTGAGGTACCACTCCGGCTGGAAAGATGCACAGACAAAAGATGAGTTTTATGGTAAAGCTTTGCCAAAGATGAGAATTTACCGCGGGAACAACGAGTCTCTCTCTGATCTATTGGCCTATAACCTTTTCTAGCATTAAACACAAGAACTGAAGTTAAGTCAATCTGGGTTCGGGTCAGGTTGCTCTGTGTTCTGCGTTTGGGAGAAACCTTGCTGAGGGAGTTGGTCTGTCGATTCCCGTAGAAGTGGTATCTGAACCTCCTGCTAAGCGGCAGCAGCATGATCTGGATGGGCAGACAGAGGGGGGGGTCTTGGGACGGAGGTGTGGCCGATGACGCAGGCTGGGTGGAGGGTACACCTTGACAAGAGGCCAAAGCCCTCTGGGATACGAGGTCGTCACTGTCAGGTGAAGGTAAAGGAATCAAAACAACTGGAGCACTCGCATCGTCTCCTCTTGGAACACTGTGAGGATATAATGGAGGTTATCATAGAACTAAACGACGGATGAGTACAGAACAGAGATGTGTCGAAAGGATACGAGTTCTGCAAGGCGAGCAGCTGTGTGACGAGCAGCTCCAGCTGGCTGTTGATCTCCTGACCATTGGCAGTGGGTGTCAGTGACAGAGTCGGAGGCGAGATGATCGGCCAATGAAGCTGAATCAATACTTTCTCAAAATCCCTAGGAAAGAATTGAAGAGGAGGATTTAGCTCGTATATTGAACACGGGACGATGATGCGGTGATGTCTTTGCACGTTGGGCGGAGGTGTACCCGGCCAGTCGGTCTTTGATGATCTTGTGCCAGAAGTGAAGTGTCTCTCGGAGAAAGTCCTGGAGGTGAGAACATCCAGACTGGTTTAGTCCGGCGTCCAGCGCAGCCATGCTGTCTACTGCCCTTATGGCCTCCCAGACACTGCTGGTCATCAGACACTGCTGGACTGCAGCACTGCAAGCACACAACACTTCACACATTACTGCTTCTGTCAGCACACAGCCCACACACACACACACACACACACACACACACACACACACACACACACACACACACACACACACACACACACACACACACTGTTTCAAAAGTAATTGTAGATTCGACTATCTGTGCCCATCCCGATTTGGAAGCCATGGTAATATATTTAACGCCTTAGACCTCCTCTCCACAATACTTCAGCTTGTGTTCTTTATTATTTTCATTGCATTGTCTATTCATGTCTACCTTCTCCTCTTTCTCTGTTCACACATCTGTCATGTCACTCTCCATTTGTCTTCGACAAGTAATCTGTGTCTTCCTCCCCGTAGCCGTGTTTACAGTACCTGAGTTCCTCTATATGCTGAAGGCACCGCAGGTATTTCACGTGTCTCTCTATAGTGTCGACTTGGGTAAGCGTTTGGTCAAGATTATCCATCCAAGGCTGGGCCCCCTGTAGGTGCTGGAAGATGGAATAAAAGACAGACAATTTGCTTACAACTCTCATAAGGGCGCTCTAAAGCCCTTTTTTTTAAATTATTATCACCACAGTGGAGAACGATTGTAAAATAATGACATTTAGCGTTCTGAGTTGTGTACATTGCAGTTTGGGCATGATAAATGTTTTTGAACAACAACAACAACAACTACATATTTGCAGCTTTAAGGATAAAGGTTGGGAACCACTGCTCTACCTGGTGCAGCCTGTTGGAGATAAGTCGCTCTTTCTGCAGTAAGTCCTCCAGGGAACATCTGGCCTCCTCAGCAGCAGACAGAGCTGCAGAAACTTTAGGAGGCACCGAACTGGACACAGTCAGAACCTGCATGACACAAAGTCACTGCTTATATCTGACACAGGAATGGACATAAATGGACATGTCAGTTGCAAACTAAAGTTGTAAATATAATTGGCTTTACAAACAAGGACACGCGTCAGATTTTAAATGCGTTTTGAAGTTTTGCTACATACGAAAAACTCACCTGTTCCTCCAGTACGTTGTTTTCCTCTCTCAATTTGTCCAGCAGGTCTCCAACATTCTTCAGAGACTTCAAGTCGCTGCCGACCTCTTTTTCCATGAAATCCACCAGATAGTCCTGCCATGTCTCCAAATCGCTACTTTGGCTGGTTACGTGAACGGAGTTTAACAAATTATCTGTCAGCTTGTTCATCGTTTTCTCTCTTGTTGTGGGCGCCGCCATCTTTCCTCTTTAGTGTCGTCAACAAACTTGCTAGGATAGCACAGAAGGGAGGCGTTCGTTTATGGTTTAGGTCCGTTTGTGACCCGCGCGGGCGGTCATGCTGCCGGTGAACGCGGTTACGTGTCACTTTAAGTGCACGTTTTTAGCTACTACCTCGTGTGACCTCAAATAAAGACAGGTTGATAGGGTGATATACGTGTTTTGCTAACTCCGTGTACTGAAATGTGGGTTCTTGTAGGTTTGTTTCACCAACATTGTATCTACGGGCGACACTGAGGAAGGAAACAAGCTCACATTGCGACGTCGACACCGGAGAGTCAGACTACACGTCACAGACTTTACGTCACAGACGTTACGTCACAGACTACACGTCAACGATCTCTTTTTTTTTACCTTGAAACATGTGAAAACTGGAAAGTCTTTTGGGATTGATCTACTGAATTTGAATTATAATATTGAAATGTGTAGAGAATATATTAAAAAGAAGGAAATTACAACAATATCTGAAATGTTTATACCGGTACATTAAAAAATATATATTTTTATTTTAAATTCATGATTTTTTTGTTATACAATCTATTCACAGAATCTATAATCATTGATTTTTTTACTTATTAAAAAAACAAATGAATGGATAACAATAATGTCGCAAAAATGTTTTTCCTTTACCACACTTGTGTTTTGTTATCACTGATATCACTAATAAAATTAAGAAACACAACAAGCAGTTAGCAACAAGTAGGCCTGTACAAATAATGTATGAACATATTCTACTATTATTTATTGTAATGTGCTGTATTCTATTAAATAGTCATAATCTATTAGATCCATGAGCCACCATGTGTTGTTGTATAGTGATCGCCCTTTATCCAAACACTAACTAGCGCCTTGAGATTGCTTTTAGCTTTGAAAGGTGCTTTATAAATACAATTTATGATTATTATTATTATTATTATTATTAATAATGAACAAAACCAGTTCAGTTGCCGGTCAGTCGTCACAGGAGAAGTTCATGTGCTCTAAAAATGGAGTGAAAGGCCAAAGTCTGTGATGAATTTTGCCCGTGGGCATGTACGGCTGTAACAGTCACCCTGTTACTCTGCAGGTCAGTCTGAATATGACAACATGAGACTATCTGCCCAACAACACTATGTTCCTGAATGTGCAGCAGAGTCACGTTGAGCTCCAGCATCGAGTCATCACTGAAACTTTCTTTGAATGAAACATGTGCACCTGTGCAGTGTCTGTTGGTTGGTTGGTTGCTGCATTCATCTGAGGCCGATACTTTGTCCTGAGGGAACACCTTGATGACTATTAGATAGATTGCTGTGATGCTCAGAATTTGGCACACACATTTATGTTCCCTACAGGATGGATTTGATTTGATGTTGGTAATTCCAGATACCTGAAAAAAATATATATATACATATACTGTACAGGAAGCTTAATGCTAACAACATAGCGCGCTGATATCATCACGTTAACAGGCTAATATTAGCTCTATTATTTTTTACTAGGATGGCAATGGAATCCATCCATAGCAAGAAAGTAGATAAAAGTGACCTCTAAGAGTTATTTAAATTTTGGATTTGGGGCCGATTTTAATAAATGTCTGGAGGGAGGGTGTGGTGAGCTCACTGAGGGCATGAGCCACGTGAGTGCCACGGAGTGAAATGTGACCACTGGTCACAGAGCAGTAAAACAAGTGCCCAGTGCCACTACAAAAAACATAAAAAGGAAAATTAACAGAAATATTATTAGAATCAGAAACATGTTTACTGCCAAGTAGGTAGGAATTAGGGTAATATGAAGTTTCTTTTATTCAAATGATAGAAGCTGTACAGTGTACAAAGAGGATGGGATGTGCAAAGTATTAACCAAGGAATGTGCAAAAGCTCACTAAATTGTATTTTACCTATGAGACCAAGGCGGGGTCAAATACCAGCATCCAACACATAAGGGCAACAACACCAGAGCCTTGTTGGCCAGCTCCAGTTCGGAGGAAACTGTTCTGGTGGTGTTTTAGTTTTTCAAAGAGGTTGTGACCACGGTGGGAGGGTTTCAAATGAAATCAAAGGGTTTGGCTACAATCTTCCCTGCGCGCCTCAGGGGAGGGCATGCAGGTCCTGAAGGAATGGCAGATTGCACCCAATCACCTCCTCAATGGAACAAATGGAAGGACTGAGGAATCACAAAGGGTCATGGGGGGGACGGGTGGCTCTTGGTTCTTCCTGATTTCCACACCCATCTCTATTGTCATTAGAGCGTTGAGCTCGAAGTCGTTCAGTTCTCACCAGGTCGGATTAGGCAGAGCTCATCCCCACCTTAGATGAGCCCAAAGACAGTGGCGCCATCCGCAAACTTCAGAAGCTTGACAGACGGATGACCTGCAGCTGTTGGTAGAAGTTAGGTAGAAGAGTCGAGGGGGAAGGACGCAGGGGAACCCGGTGCTTATGTTCCGGGAGTCAGAGACGTGTTTCCCCAGCTTCACATGTATCAATGTAATCCTTTACTACAGGTAGTAAATAGTGACTGTAAGCAACTCAACACATTTCTCTATTTCCCAATTTAACTTTATTACAGTGTGGACAGATGAGCTGCAAAATAATGCAATACAATACAGTATGGATTAGAAAGTATTTTCTCTTTTGAAAGGGAATCAACCAGAGAATCTACAGCTTTCACAAACCAATCACAAGTGACCTGTGCTTAATCCTCACAGTAGCTGCTGATACTTTAGTTACCGGGCAGTTTTTTAGTTACTCTATAAGAGCAGTAATTCCGCCTTCACTTCGAAAGATGATTCAGATCCAGGCTATACTTTTGACGTCATTCAACTGGCTAAACAACATGACATTCATTTACTCATTAGATGCTTCGTATTAGAGCCTGGAACGCTCTAAGTGACCTTTTAATAGGCTGTATATATTTTCTAAAGCTAGAAGGCATACCAACATTAATGATAGATACGGGAGAAGCCTGCTGAGTGGACTTCAAACCTGTTGGACTGACAATCCAATGACGCTTTGTCGGAATGACGTCCTAGGTTGATGATTCGATCGCTCTTCCAGACCGCCTTAGGTTACTTCATTAGGATAGTCTCACTCACACGCACACACACATACACACACACACACACTGCATGACAAGACACCCCCTCCTCTCTCTCTTTTTCTCTTTGGTATGAAAGTGTAAAAGGGAAATGGTCAGTGAGGGACACTCATATGAAGTTGCAGGGGTCTTGGAATATAAAAGCTTCTGCGCCATCTGCTCTGAGACAGGAGCTCCTGCAGGATGCCTGGAAACATCAGATCAGGTAGATATTTCAGAACTGTGCTACTGCTGTGTCTCTCTGCATGTCATCATGTTCTCTTCCCATTCCAACCCACTACTTTCTTATGATTATGTCTCTTTTCTGTTTTTATACGTACGCAAACCTATTGAAAAAAAGAAAAAACAACTTAAAAGATCTCCCACTGTTGTAAAAGAGGAGAACGTGACATGATCTCATTCTTAAAAATATGATTCAGGTTGACATTTTTCTGTGTTTTGGATCTCTTTTGTTCAGTCTTTGTTATATTTAGTATCTTTGTTCTTCCTTTTCTCCCAGTGTCTTTTGTGTGGGTGGTGTTGGTCTGTCTGTTGTACTGCAGCAGACTGACCAGCGTGGGTGCAGCACCCATCTGTACCAATGGCCAAACTGGGTGCCACGTCCTCTCCCTCGCTAACCTGTTCGACCGGGTCATCCAACACTCAGCCAGGATGCACGGCATATCAAGTGACCTTCACTCCGAGTTCGTAAGTCTTCTCATGCAATTTGTCTGGAAATGCTTTTCTAATGACGTTTAAAACATTAAAGTGATATGAATATGTAACGGGATATTTAGGTTTGCTAAATGTGTGATATACAGTTTTATATATATATATATATGCATATATACATAAATACATGAGTATATGTGAGTGCCAGGATACTGCATACTTACAATCGTCAGTTTATTAGGTACACCTATCTTAGCCTATCGCCGTTTAATACAACAGTCCAGAAATAAATCCTCCCTTCATTAATGTTCTTAGTTTAAATATTCAGCTGTGTGATCATTTTTGAGGATGTAGTTTGAGCTGCTGTTAAACTAGTGTGTGTTATACAGACAGAGATTCTATTACTCAGCCTACACTCATTGATATAAATAGGATGGACAAGAAATGTGATCATAAACTGGCAACTGAGTCAGATATATATATATTTATATATATCATTTGTGATTTCTCAATTGCAAACCATTCTACTATTCCATTCTTGACTTCTTTACTGTAGCCACGGTTGACATTTAGATGACACCCAACCTCTGACATTTCACTCTTGCCTTCATGTTTGTCCTGTCAGGAGCAGTACTTCCTGCCCAGTAAGAATCAAATTGGCCGGGTCGGTCGCAGCTGTCACACCTCCACCATCCTCACCCCAAATGGCAAAGAGAACGCTCAGAGAATGGCGGTAAATTAACCTTTTTAAAAGCTTCTTCCTGTCACCGGCATGCACTGTCCACATCATATTTACAGTTTGCCTTCCTCTTCTCTTAATCCCTTATACAACAACGGTTTCTTCCCTCTAGTTGTGTCCCTTTACTTTTATTAGTGCACTCTCTAAACTAACAACGATTGCTAGTGATACAAATTCATCTAACTAAGTGCACACAACTTGCTTAAAGGATGAACTGACTTTTACTTGTGTGTTGTGGGTCCACCTGTCCTGTTGTCACTGTAGAGAGAGGAGCTGACGGAGGTGATTCTGAAGCTTCTGGTGGCATGGAGGGATCCTCTGTGGCATTTCCATCAGAGCATGGCTCACCACCATGACTTCAACAACTTCAGCTCCAACAAAGCTCTCGAGATGAATGACATGGTGCACGAGCTACGCAAAGGTGTAGAGAAAGTGGCTGAGAAGGTACTTTATGTCTTATGTTAGTTGGTTTACATGAGCAGTTAAAGCACTGGCTTCAATCTAAAAGTCTCTACCTCAAATAAAAAGGTGCTTACAATGTGTCGGTGTGTGTGGTACAGTGGTGGAATGTAACAACGTACATTTACTCAATTACTGTGCTTAAGTACAATTGTATTTTATGCTACTTTTTACTGACACTTTACTACATTTTGGAAGCTTTTTACTCCATTACATTTATCTAACAGTTTTAGTTATTTTACAGATTCAGATTATTTGCTAATACAAAATATAAATCAACTATGATACATTATTATTATTATTATTATTATTATTATTATTATTATAGGTTAGCATATCCAGCAGCTCTATATAAAGTAAGTCAAATTACCCTTTACCATCAATAATCATAATCTAGATTATATGATTCTGAAATGGGCCATTACATAAGTATCTTTTGATGCTAACACTTTTGTACTTTTACTTACTAGAGTTTGAATGCAGGACTTTTACTTGTAATAGAGTATTTCTACAGTTTAGTATTGCTACTTTTACTTAAGTACAGATGCCTGGAGCTCCTGTGTGTAGCTTCCAGAGATGTATCTTCAGGTTGTGTGCAAGTGACACAGGTGATAAAGTCCTGACATCACACAACAAATCCAAACTGTACTGTTCACCATCATGTGACCTATTGTTCAGGTTTAACATTCAGCCTCGAGCAACAAAGGAAGAGCACACTTTGGGCACACTGCCAGCAACATCTTTATTTCTTACGCCAGAATAACCAACAGATAACTTAGCTGAGGATGAGAAATACATACTAATGACATCACATGCTTGTAAACATGATGGTATTATATGAACATAGTGAGTAACATGCGTGCATCATTCATTCTTTGTATGAGTGCACGTTGCTGTCAATTAGGTTGTAGTTAAGCAATTAGCATGAGCAAAGAATGAATGAACCAAATCAAGAAAACAAAAAAAGAATCTCCTCACGCTGACAGGTGTTTCTATTATTTTGTAAATCAATGAGGGTGTGCTAAATAAAAGTTCATGTGTGCCTGCGTGTCCTGTCCTCTCCTCTCCTCTCCAGATGCAGGTGCTGGGGATAATAAGTAACTCCGTCAGCAGCCTGGCTTCGCCCGAGGTGTCTTTGTCATCGGACAGTGCCGATAAGCGCCTGATGAAAGACTATGACCTCCTCTACTGCTTCCGCCGAGACTCCAATAAGGTCCAGAACTACCTGAAGATCCTCAAGTGTCGCATCGTTCCCGATCACGGATGCTAAAGGCCAGAAGGCGACGGAGGCTGCGTTTAACTTCCGGATACATCAACGCGTTGGAATGGAGATGCTTGTGTTTTTTATCTGCAGGATGTTAACTGATTTGCGCTTATGTTTACTCCCATCATGGAACCTAAAGACTCTGCCCATCCCCCCCCCCCCCCAACATCATGCCTGATATTATAGAGTGTGAGTTGAGTATGGAATGGGTGTAATGAATGTTATGATACACTCCTGTATACCATTCATAAATATAATAATGCTATATAAAACATTTCAAGGAATTTATTTTGTCATTTCCACAGAGACACTGGGAAAGATGTCCACGCTTACACTGCGGTTACAACCTGAGGCATCATGACTAATAATCTAATCACATGCTGATGCCATTACATTCAGCTAGGTTTTTTTTAGAACAGTACTTACTGATGTAATATGTATCATATGTACATTGGAAGAGTTACTGGCTGCTAGTTAGGAAGGGATACTTTCACAACAATGAAGCCAACAACTCTTTCAGTGCACATATGGGAATGTGAGCATTGCATTAGGAAAACAAAGAAGAAAACAGTGGTTTGCAATAGCAATGAATATATGGAGTCTTCTTCTCTTGACACATTGAAGTCTAGACTTACGATGACATACTTGAAATGCGCTTTAAAAATAAATAAAATTAAAATAAAGCAAATGAGCAGAAATCAACATTTATTCTCATGTGAGATTTTACGTTAGATATTTGTGATGCGTGTGTCTGCGCGCATACTGCCGCCACAGCTCAACTGAAAGTGAGCCCATTCGGCATTATTCCATAGAAATCCAGAAGGTAATGAATCTGAGCATACAGTTTGGGTTTTATTATGTTTATTGAGTGAGAAAAACTAAAGGAAACATTCCACTGACAGCGTGTGCTGGTGTGCAGCTTCATGATGCGGCTGCTATGGTGATGACCTCTGGCCTTCCGCTGTTCTGTTCCACACAGGACACATGGACGGAGCCGTCCCTGCAACATAAAGAGATCATGATGAAAAAAAAACAGTCACGGCAGGTAACGTGCGCTCTGATCCCGGAAGGGTTCGTACCTTTTCATGGTCACCACAGTGTCGATGTCGTGGTTTTCCTCTTTGGGCTGCAGATTCCTTAAGACGATCTATACATTACACACACAAGCAGATAACTGGTTCATTTACAATTCAACGCGTTGCTGCTTCGCCCGTCCACAGCAGTACTTTGCTTTATTTCCGCCCTGGTACGCCCGTTTCTTTCTCCAAACTGGGTGCGTGCCGACCGCCATCTGCTGTAGGTGCATACAACTCCACTTGTAAAGTATTTGAACTATCCCTTTAACCTTTAATCCAGTCGTTTGGGCTTTCTATACCTTGGCTAGTTTTTCTGGCTGCTCCTTGACACTTCTCTGGTAAATCTCCAGACAGAAGGAGGATAGTTCCCCCCCTCCACTCAGCACGTGATGTCTGCGGGCAGGGAGGGGAGTGCCCGATGGAAGGAGAACAGTGAACACCTCAGCTCCGGATTCATCCACCTCCTGCAACACACACACACACACACACACACACACACACACACACACACACACACACACACACACACACACACACAAGATTAGAATTGATGCATTTGATTTATTAGATAAGAGTAAGATCCACAAATAGAATAAAAACATTTACATTCCAAAGCAAAACATATTCATATCCACTGCTGGTGGGAGTTTCATTGGCAAGTATACCTTCACTAGTATGTCATTGGCGGAAACATCCACTGTTACAGACTCTTCCTCAGGGGCGAGGCCATCTTTGCCCACGAGTAAGCCTGCTTCCAGAGCTGCTCCCACAGCAATGACCTCATCCGGAGGCGCCGAGTTGAAAAGCTCCACATCAGAAAACATCTCGCGGATCATGTGCTGGAGACGAGGGATCCTGGCTGAGCCACCGCAGAGAACCACCTAAACAAAGACACCCATCGCGTTTATTACTGATGGATCAAAGGCTTTTATTTTCGTGCACTAGCATCAATTCACTATAAAAAAAATAAACATCATGACAACTTTAATTGCAGGTGGATCATTTCCAACAACAGAAGCACCACAACATACCTGGTTAATGTCGCTGGTGGAGAGTCCCGCCTTCTCCAGCAGCGGTCTGATTGGCTGGATGCTCTTGTTGAAGAGTGATGAGCAGAGAAGCTCAAAACGAGCTCTGAGGAAAAAAAAACACCACACTGAGGTTGTCATGTTGGTTGCGACTATTTGTCCGACTTTGTCTAATTTCATTTCAACAATTCGTGCTTACGCTAAATCTTTACTGCTCACATGCATCTGGATGAACCGTTAGTTCTATGTGAAAGCATTGAAGCAGGAATCCTTAGCTGTTTTGGTAAAACATCCCTTCTGTCATCTGCACGGTGACGTGTTGTTAAGACGTTAAGACAAGCTTTGTGTCAGCGTAACGGCGTAAGCTTACCGCGAGATGTTGCATTCAAAGTCGATGCCGTCGTGCAGGGAGTCGACAAAGCAGTTGGCTGCCCCCAGTGTGGACAGAGAGTGTTTGGCCATGTCTGCTCCGTTCATCAGCTTCATCATCGCCCGAGTGTTACTGCTCAGATCGTGCTTAAAGGTGCTGCACAACAGACAGACATAACAAATAACATGAGGAGTCAAATATAAACAAGCTGTGTAACACATTGTAAAGGTTCAACATTTGTGATTCAAACCAACACCCCTGAACATAACAACTTTCATGAAGAGAGGACAAAACCAATCATTTTGTCATTTTAGTCAAACTTATTTCACACCAGATTTCATCTTATTATCTGATGAAAACACAAAAACAAGTTGAGTTTGAATCGGCAGAACAACACACGGTAGAGAACATGACGTTTCTGAGTGTCGGGAGAGCTTGGAGGAGCGGCAGAAAACACAGTAGCTACCGTTTGAACTCGGCGGCGAGGTGCTTTGCCAAAGCCTCGGTGAAGCGCTCTCCTCCGATGCTGTGGTCAGTGTGGGTGTTGAGAACGCGGAACATTCCTCCATTGACCTCCAGCACTGTCACACTCAGGGACGTCCCACCCAGCTTATACACCAGGACATGGCTGTAAACACAGTACAGATACATTAAGCAGGTCAACTCTAACAACATGTGCCAGCTTTTCTCCAGCATGCCGCAGCAGTGTACCTCTTTCCAGCAGAACAGTCCTGTCCAATGTTATAGGCCAACAGAGCAGCAGCAGGCTCGTGGATCAGCCTCAGTACATGGAACCCCGCAGCTTCAGCTGCCTCCCTTCACAAATCAAACGGTGGTAGACTTTAGTAAAAGGGTTCACTGTCTCACAACACAACGGAGCAGTTGTAGTGGGCAGTAAAGTGGCCTACCTCAAAGCACGCTTTTGAGCGTGTGCGAACTCAAAGGGGACGGTGATGACCGCCTCGGTGACATCAGAGCCCAGAGCCGACTGAGCCGTTTCTGTGAAAATGGGAACGATCAGTCAACTTACTGTTTATCTGCGAACCATCTGTGTGTGTGTGAGTGTGAGTGTGTGTGAGTGTGCCACAAATTACCTTTCATTTTATGAAAGATGAGTTTCGCGACATCCTCTGGAGCAACGTACTCCGAGTGTTCTCCTACTGTGAGCTCATATTTAAGCTTCTCTTGTTTGTTGACCACCTGAACAGAGCACACACACACTGCTTTACCAGGACAGTCAGTCGTTGTGGCTCAAAACACGTTTTCATAAGTAAAACTAAAAGTGACACAACCAGCGAGCCAGCATGCTTCTGACCGAAGATGAAAGCCAACATGAACATGAACAGCATCAGACATTTTTGTTAATGCAAGAAAAATAAATCTGTTGTTAAAGGAATCATTTCAGACATGTCTGGGTAAAACAATAACACTTGAAAAGAACTACAGACAACACAGAGTGGATCTGTTAACAAACTCACCTGTAACTTGGTCTCTGTTTTGTGAGCTTGCGTCTCTGGATCATCAAGGCTGCCCATTGAGAGACAGGGAAGAGAAGAATCTATAAGTGACTCTGGACAACTCATTCAGAAATACATCAGGCCCTTTATCAAGAGTTAGGCTTGAAATGACTGTGAAAGCACAAAACAAGACAGTGTTAAGTATGTCACCTTCTTCCCAGCACTTGTTTCACTTTAACAATTGTGTTGGCAGCGTTGCGGACCCGTCCTTGCTTTGCTGCAATACCGACAATCTGCGGAAGATAGAAATCGAGCAATAAGCAGATTGGCAAATAAAACAGCTATAAGTCAAACTGTGTAGGCGCTACAGTCAACAGTGTGATAGTCGTTTGGTTTAACAGAGAACCGATGTGTATGTGGAAGTGGGGAAAGCAGTTCAAAGCTCATTTAAAAAGGTGTACGTTATTGAGACCGCTGGATGTCCTGTGAGTGTGAGGATGTCACCAGTCTGAAAAGTAGGGCTCTTAGTCGATTAGTGGACTAATTGGTTGTTTTGGTCTTAGTCATTTTTTAAATACTTTTTCTCATGCTGATTGACTTATTTCCAAAAACCTTATGAGCACATCTCTGGTAAACACACGATTTAAAGTGGTGCTTTTTTGCATGATTCTTTGTGGATAGACTCAGTTTTACAGATCTGTCGATTAAATCAACAGTTATTAGTCGACAAAGACATACGAGTACGAAATTCTTCAGTTGAGGAGAACCCTACTGATAAGACCAACCAAAACTTCAACTGTGAAAACTCTGAAAGTTATGATGAGTGACGTAAAGAGAAGAGAAGTGAATGTTGTACCTGCTCAGTGGCTCTGTAGCTCACCACAGCTGGAGTCACTCTGTCTCCTGCATCATTGGCCACCACATCAGCCCGCCCATCCTAAGAAACAAACACACAAATCATTTCAGTTGCAAAAGATTTATCTGAACCCATTTTTATATGCATTGGAACGGCAGATATGCAACAGCAGGGATGACAATCAGCACCTCCAAGTCCAAGACAATGGTACTCTGCCAGAAAACAGGAAGTATCTTGGGGTCATGAGTAGGATATGATGGATCATCAGGAGAATTGGTTTTGCAATGCGGACGCTGTACGGGACTGTCATGGGAGCTGAGCCTAAAGACAAAGCTCTCATTACCAGTCGATCTACGGTCCAACCCTGACCTATGGTCATGAGCTTTGGGCAACGACCAGATGAATGAGATTCCGGTTTCAGGCTGCCACAAAGGTGTTTCCTATGCAGGATGTCTGGGCTCACCTTTAAGGGTAGGTTGAGGAGATTAGATATCCGAAAGATTTAGCCACAGTGCTGCAGTATCTGGTCAGGATCCTGCGGACCTCTCTGTGGAGCCGTTCCAGCATCCAACTGGGATGAGGCCACGGATAAGACCAAGAAACTAAATCTCTTATGGCTTGGGAACACTTTGGGATCCTATGAAGAGCTGGACGACGTGGCTGGGTTACCTTGCTTAGCCTGCAGACACTGCAAGGTGGCCCGGAAATAGATGGTTGACTGGATGGGCAGGTAACAATAACTGATAGATTCATTGATCATTAAAATAATCATAAGTTGTAGCCCTAAGACATAGTATCGATACTGTAATGTGGAACCAGATGTAGGCTGCCTGGATGTCTAGAGTCGATCCACAATTTCTGGGTTGGGGCAGATAGAGCATTTGTAATGGGTCTGTAGTAGCCGTTACACTTAGTCTGTTTGCCCCTTCACTAAATCACTAGAAACACACCGTGTTTAGAGCAAGGAGCTTTAACAGCAAGCATCAGAAAGAGATGGATTTAATAACATACAGTTTGTGTGCATCTCAGCAGCAGTTTGGGCTGCTGTTGTGGTTCAAAAGTATGTTGTTTATGATGGTCCAAAGCACAATGTTCCTCAGTAAACGGTTACAAAAAACATATGAAAGCTGCTATGGGGTCTACTTTGTTCAATTGCTTTAAAAGTAGGCCTACTTTAGTTGTACTATTTTAAAAAACAATTTAAGAGCTTTGGCAGTTGTAGATATCCTCACAGATGTCTATAACTGTGTTATTTAGACTAACGTTAGAGGTAACGTTAACGTTATCATATAATAAATTACTTTATTCACCGTATTCGTATGCACAGTTTGTTAGCATCTTAACAACTAGCGCTATTTCTGTGAGATTGTGGAGTTGAGATCAAATAATTTGTTATGTTGTGGACCAGAAGAAGAAGGACAGTATGGGAAAAGGCCGGTAGAATTAAACTGAGCGTAACTCACCTTAAATATCGCTACACAAGCACAAGTATATCCGAAGTGAACCCCAATGGCAGCCATGCTGAAAGATGGAAAGGGTGCACCACGCGCATGCGGCTCGTGTTCCGGTCTCAGGAGTAACTTCCGGTAGAACCTTTCAGAACAAAAGCGTATGACTTCGATCAACCTACGGAACTCAGAAGCAATTTTACATTTTCAACACAGAACACAGTATAAAAATATAGATATAGAAAATAACGACATCTAGCTTGCAAATTAGGCTGGTTTTCTTCTTATTTCTGTCTTTCTTCTTGTTTCGGAGCGCAATGTATTTTACACCTGCCAAAAATCCAGTGGTGGAAAAAGTATTTAGACCTTTTACTTAAGTAAAACTAATACCACAATGTACCCATTACCCTACAAGTACCTGTATTCAAAGTGTACTTAAGTTATGGATTAAAAAAAAATGACTCCATTGAGTGGTGCTTTATTATATTATTTAGTTATTACGTTTGCGCATCTGAGCAACTTGAGCAATGTTTTAGTTGGTGTTTATCTAAATTAACTGTTGGTATTATCTGTAATGCCATATTTTAGACCGGTTTAAACCATGTGGTGACGTCAGTCCCGGAGTCTCTGCGGGTGCTGGGGGTCATGAGGAGCTCAACTGAAGGCTGGGATGCCATGCAGCTAATAATAACTACAAACGCTACCATGACGGTGTTCTCCCTCGCCATTCTGCTGTTTTTCAGAGGGTTTACTTTTTCTGAGGCAGGCAACTGTGAAGGTTAGACAGCATGGTGTGAGCAGAAGTTATACACAGTGTGGCTATGGTTTACCAATACTACACTGTGCTGATATCAGCAACAGGTTCTTATTTGAAATGTCAAAATCAGTTATGCATGCCTGTGGCCACACAATTCTCCCAGTAGGCTATAATCTGCCCTGCATGTGTGGACGAAATTGGGCTGCAACCCAACACATTTCTTTTGCTAAATATTTTTACAATGATTTGTGTCAGAATATAGCTGCACGTTTATAAGTAGGCTATATCGTGGAACTGAATCTAAAACTACAGACATATGTTATGTTTTAATATGCAAATTATGCATTATTTTATTAAATATGAGAAATGTGAACATTGGATAAAGCCATTGTTTCATTTTGTTGACATTAGAGTGAAAGGTTTTTACAGAGGACATTTTGAATATCTCTTTGTATCACTCCATAACTCAGAAAACACTGTCAACAGATAAACAGATAAACAAATACAATATTCACCATGTTTTTAGGGTTAAAATGTTATGTAAATCAGGCTATGAATTATAAATTAACAAACCCCTCACCAAAAACATTCATAATACATATAGGAATACAACTGGAACTTTGAGACCTTAACATTTTGACTAAAATATATCACCATGAAACTTCCCCAGTTGATTACTTACTATCAAATTGCATATTCTGAAATATGCACATTAGGCATTATCTAATACTAACCTTTGGTGAATCTAAGATAAATCTACTGATGCAAACAGACACAGTGTAGTGAAATAAACACCTAAATGTGTATTTTGGATGTTTTATTTCCAGTAGTCTGAAAGTGGACATGTTATGGAAGCAAACTAGCCAAAACTCTCAATATTGACCAGTACAACAATGTGTTTGCCTGTAGTTTCTCGTCTTAATTGTGAAACTCACTAAATATATTCATTAAGATATACAGTACATACAAAAATCTGAATTGATGAGCAGCATGCTCACCCCATAATAACGATGAACTGGTGTGCAGTGTGTGTGGACTTTCTCTACAGACTGTATGGCAGTCTGAGCTCAGCCCACAGAGAACTCACTCCTTCCCTGGTGGAGGAAGAGCTGATCCAGGCCTGCTCTGTCGCCCAGGGCAAGGAGGCGAGGCTGGTGAGAACACAGACACAAGCACGGACATGCAGCTTTTGACAAAAACTCGGATCATTTCTACCAAGTAACCATATTAGAGGACATTTGCATTCTTACAATTGGACACCTACTTTTCCATTATCTTCAATCTTTGACCAGAGAGCCACTGCTCTATATTCACTCCTTTTCTAAACTGACACCACTCTACCAGTGGTGGATTCAGAATGTGGCTAGCGGCTGGGCCTGAGTTATAGATATAATATAAGATTTATATATAAGATATAAAATTGTTTTGGAGATGGGAAAAACTGGCAGGCCGGTAGTGAATTTTAGAATGCCTTAGTAACGTTACTTATGTCAGAACTACCACAGGCATGACCAATATGAATGTAATTCCCAGGATACTGGGTTTATCAAAAATGTGTTTCATGTGCTTTCCTAGTGTTACTACCTAGGAGCCACTAGTGATGCAGCAGCCCGCGTCACAGCATCAGTGTCTCGACCTCTGGCCTCCCACGTCCCCGTTGAGAAGATCTGCCAGCGCCTCAGCAGCACAGACACGCAGATCTGTCAGCTCAGATATGGTAAAGTGTATTCAAATGCACAACAAAGACTAACCATTCATTTGCGTGTGGACGCTATATAAAAGTATGTTTCTGTGTCCGCAGAGCCTCAGCTGAAGGATCTGAGCAGTGATGGGCTCAAGAAGTTGAGAGTGTTGGAGCTGAGGAACATTTTAGCCTCGTGGGGAGAAGAGTGTCGAGGCTGTCTGGAGAAACACGAGTTTGTCAGCCTCATCCAGGAGAAAGCAGCGCTGCACGCTCACAGTATGGAACTGTGAACAGTAGTTTGTATCTTCTGCTCCTACCTGTCCACACAGCAAAAAGTCAATTCACTCTTTTATTCTCAAGGATTAACCTACAGACCTTATTTATGTAAATTGAAAATGCCAGTATGCACACTAGAAAGCACTACATTGTTCCATATGGAATGTGCCACAAACATGAAGGAGCTGATATTGTTTTTACAAATGTTTTCCAAGCTGAAAATAGTTATATATCCTGGATTTCTTTGTTTCCAGTTCCCAAATGACAAATTTGTATGTTTTAACATTATTAGTAACACATTAGAGGCACAAACTGGGACACACATGTATTTGTGCTAATGTGTACCTGACTCATAGTAGCCACAGCAATAGCAGCATTGATGCGTTGGAAGATAGAATTTCATAAAATGGTGAACAAGGCCCATTAAATGTATCCAGAAGCCAAGGTGACATCTTTAAAAGGCTTGTTTTATTGGACAAACTCTCCAAAAGACAGAGATAGTCAATTTACAGTGATATAAAATGGCGATAAAATTAGCTTTGGTGTGTCACTATTTCAAAATGGACTTAATGTATTAATTTGCATATGTGTATTTGGATTTTTGCAATTTTCTGTTGATGTTTTAATTAGCTAATCGTTTCAGTTGCATTTGAAAGCACAATTAACTCATTTGAGCCCACATATTGTTTTTTCCTCTATGACACCATGGGCAATCTACAACCTCTTTTTTTAGTTCACAAAATAAATCTAAAGTTCTCAAATAATAAATGTAAACGCAATGAAAACGCAGGCTGAAGATGGCAACATTTTGATTAGAATCAGGAACTGAGAATCTGATCCAAGAGTAACTAATGAAGATGACAAATCTGACCAGTTTTCAATCCTGCTAAAACACATTAGTCAGTACCAGAAACGGCCTGATGGTTAATACAGTTATTTAGGAATATAAACACAAAACTTACTAATTATATAAAGAGATTTGATTAAAATGGGATATATAAACAGGAGGATGAGTTCATGTAAATGGATTGTAAGAAATTGCTCCAGTTGTTTCCTTCACAACAATCGATTCAATAAATTCAAATGTGTTTTGTTACACTGCTTTTTTTATTTCCCTCCTCACCGCCTTTGTCACATTAAATCATTCATTTCTCAAATCCATTATGCAACATATTCCTCAGCTCTAACGCAATGAAAATTGCATGCAATATTTATCCCCCATAACATTTCAAACTGACACAAAAAAACACAATAAATTCAAATTTTTACAAAACATGTATCAAGCCCTCATTTGTTGCAGCAATCACTCACCAGAAAGAGTTCTGACTACAGAATCAAACTTCCTGAACTATCAGACGCTCAGCTCAGCTTTTCCCAGAGCTCAACTTGAAATAAAAAGCTATTTAACGAAATCTTTAGTTATGTAATTACAAACAAAACAGGGACCCACTCGGAAAAAACTCAACAGGGTACCTTTAATAACTTATCACCACTGTCAATATTATAAAAAATATACACACCTCTAACCTTAAAACTGAAACTCACACTGTACATGAACCCAGGATCCTCTAAGTCTGATCTAAACACTTTTTTCTCCTGTGTTTGTGGCTTAAGAACAGATGAGAATGTTTATTTATTTCTAAGGTCCTTAAAAACGGGTGGGAAAAAAAGGTTTTTGCCAGGTGAAAAATAAAAGGTCCAAATACGTTTTGTGTCTGTTGTTGTAATACTCATTTTGGCCACAAGAGGCTGAAGCTCGCCACTTTAGTTTGCTCTCTACTGCAGTCCCATCTCAGAGAACAGTTCCTCTGTGTGAATCTGCCCTCTGTTATAAAGACTCAGTTTGTCCTTCAGTCTCTCCTTGGCTGCGTTTTCCACCACAATGGAGTAAGCTGGAACACACAAAACACAGTAACTGATTACTTTTAGTAGGCATACACATAATACAATACAATAAATAAATGCAAGTGATTGCACTAATTGATTTTTATTTAAGGCTGATGGCAAGATGGCTGTTACGGTCAGGTAAAGTATTTAGGATATTTCCCATAGACTGTATAAAGGAAGTGGACGTATTCGTCGTATTCATCATTAATTTTGATGCTAAATTTGGATGACAAAAACACATTCTTAAAACAAAATGTTATTACCGGAAAAATGAACAATCGACTCTGCAGAGTGTCTTTGAGTACAGCTGAACGCTGAACGACGCCATAGTAGCGACGTAGAGGTAACGACCTGTCAATCACAAGATAGCTATGCCCAAAAGCATACGCTGCCTTATCGTCTATTTTACTCTAAATGGAACCATAATATATAAGAATGAACAATGTGCTGTATTGGAAAAGGCTTGAAACTAGTGATGGAGAACAGAAACTCATCACAAAATTGTGTACTGAGGTAATAAATCAAGTGAGACGTTTTCATTTTGTCATAGACTTCTATACAATCGGACTTCTTTTTGCACCCAGTGGAGTCGCTCTGTGCTGGATACTAGAGAGAATGCAGGTTTAAGCCACTTTCGCATTGGCTTCACTTTTCAGACCTGGAGGTTGCCGCTTGGTATTTCCTTAAAAATGACTTGATCACCCCTCTGAGTACATTATAGACAATCAAATGTGATCATATGCAGGTTTGTGACCCACAGAGTCTTACAAATGTTTCCAAATTCTGCTTCTGTAATGTGGAATCTGACCAACACTTACTCTGAGGACTGACTGGTTGGTTGGAGGTGAAGCCATTGGCCCTGCAGTCCTCGCAGGGCAGACCACCTGTCTCAGCGGGGCAGCTGCACTGTACAGGCCAGCTGCTGTACAGGTCTGCCTCCTCACCAGATGCACCCACAACGTCGCTCAGATATGTCACTTCCGACTGGCTGCATTCACAGGGCCCTGTCTGTGTTAGAGAACCAGGGGGGCTGTGCTGCTCATCGTGCTCTACAGGTATGGAGGAGGAGGTGCTCAGAGGGGCATTAATGGAGTCTTTGTAATCCAGGCTGTGAGGCTGGTCGGCAGGGGGGCAGCTGGGTGGAGGAAGCAGTTTGCTCAATTCCAGAAGTACCTGAAGACAGATAAGATGTATAGTGTTGATCTCATTACTTACATTAAATGGGGGGTTGGGTAGTGATCAGGATTACAGAAGATAAGTAACAATAATCAGCCCAAATTACACTTTTACATTGTCGAGGGATACTTAATTACATTTTTGATGCAGTCTTTAAAATATGGCAATTTTTATATATAGCCAACGCTATTAACTCCTGAAAAGCGCGTCCCACATGTTGTAGTAAACACACAGTACACCTGTAGTATGTGCCAGTACTCTTTTTGCTAGAGTAATTTGATTTGACCAACTGTGAATTTGAAATTTCTTTTTGCATTGAAAATGTTTTGAAAAAATAATATTTGTAGAACTCGTAGAATTTGTGGCTGCATCCATTTAAAAATGTTTTTTTTAAAATATATAATAGAATATTTTCAATGCTGCATTTTGAAGTAATCCAAAAGTAATCCGAAAGCATTCAGATTATATGGATTACATTACTTGTTTAAAAAATTGCCATGTCATTTGTATTCATTAACTGACCAAACCCTGCTTACATGATCCCAGCAGCGTGAATAAAGACCATTAGACGCAGTGGGAAGCGCTAAAAGCTAGCATGTGGACCTTTGAGTTTGCGATATTTTGTGGGGTGAAGGTTTCCTAAAGGCCAAGAAATGAACGTTAATTGCTCACGTTCTCCATGCACGGTCTGCTGCGGTGGCGACTCGCAGTGCAGTCCAAGGCGAGACGCAGCAGGCCGAGGGACACGGCCGTCGGCCACCGACCGGCCTCCGCATCCAAAAACTGCAGGCAAGAGTCCACACCCCCGCTGACCTCCACCTCAGTTACGAGCAGATCTCTCTGACAGAGCAGACACAGAGAGCATGTGGTTGGTGAGTACAGCACGGTACGAGCACTTAATGTGACATCATAAAAAGTGTTAACCCATGCATGAAGTTCCTGTTCTTCAGTGTTGACTCACCAGTGGGGTTTGTTTAGGTTCTTCCCCTATGACCTTCCGGCCTGTTACTGTTTCCATTATAACCTGAGAGGAAGCAAACTGGAATTATTGGCTATTTTCACTACAGTAACATTTACTTATACTATATATATATACACAGCACTCATTTCATAACTCCATATTAAGATGCAAGATACACTGCTTGATTTCTTTTATAGCCAGGTGGAAAGAAAGCTATTACACTTTAAGTACATCTAGTCCAGTACTTAAGTATTTCAAATTGACTTTATATTTAATATTGTACTTTTTACTCCCCTAAATGTATTTAACACCATAGTCAGTAATCACCATTCCAAAGCTGAAAACATCTACGCTGATGGACAGCTTGTCATTTCGGATGTACTCCTCAGAAAGGTATCCCAGGTTGCTGTGGGACCGCGTATCCAGAGTGACTGTACAGAGCTGATTGGCTGAATGAGGACGGAGACGAGACAACCCAACGTCAGACAGCTTGGGTTGCAGGGCATCATCCAAGAGTATGTTAGCACTGTGCAGAAACAAAAACATATGGATGAACTTCATAACTATTATTATGTTTTGAGAAGAAACGCTATGATTGTTTCTTACAGTAGTTCCAGGGACCCCAGTCGGTAGTCCTTGTATGTTAAATATGTTGCTAGTGTTCGGCATGAAGCTGCATTGGTTGCAGGTATTATTGCCTTGTATACAATTAAACATAGTACAAGCGCTGAGGGAGGCAGTGGTTGTACCTGGAGATGTTGCCACAGATCACTGGGCAGGGCTGGGCTGTATGGAGGTGATGCAAGCCTTTTGCAGTTCCCTTAATGATGGTGAGACGCTCTTGCCAGGAGAGAGGGGGCTCTCCAACCTGTACAGTGACAGCATACCATTTCAGATATAACACAAAAATATGCTTTCAAGTAGATTAACATAGTCGGACTAACTTTAGGTATTGGAAAAGTTGATGTAACGCTGGTATCCATGCAGCGAGACTACACAAACCTAAATCCCCTTTCCCACAGTGAAATATGTTTCTGTTATTACTGTCTTTGTTTCTACAACCTAAATGAAGTGGTGGTGATGTCGAGTTGCTCGGACTGCCCCTGTAGTTAGATCACTGTAAGTTGCTCTGGATAAGAGCGTCTGCTAAAGGACAAATAATAATAAAGAAAAATGAAGAAGTGAAACCAAAGCCGAGCACAGTGCTTTGTTGTCGTCACAAGGATTGGGCTGGTAAAAATGAGGCCAGTGAGAGGGATGAGAACTCAATCCAATGATCCAACACACAAAAAACACAATAAATTCTTATTTTTACATAGAAATTATACTTGGGATTTTATTTTTCAGCTCTAAATTGTTCCATTCTTGTTCGTTTCAATATTTTTTTTAAATAAAAATATTTGTTAGGTTCAGTGTTGGGGAGTAACTAGTTACATGTAATCAGTCATTAAATTACAGAATAAATGTAATTGTTTTCCGTTACAGTTACTGAGAACAAAATATGTTACTAGTGAGATGGAGTGAGATCAATCTCAATATTAATTATTATTCATTTAATTATTCATGTAATTGGCTGAAAAGGAGGGAGACATCTGATTGGCTACTAATAATTCCCTTTTTGTAAGAAAATGCATTTGTGAATCAGAATGCAGAGAAGTTCACACACAAAAAGAAGTTTGTAAATTTGGGGCTAGGGTTAACTTTTGTTTATAAATGTAACAAAATCCAAATAGATTTTTGATTTTAAAAAAACTACAAATACTTAAAATAAATACATTTGTGGATTTCTATTACATTTATTTAAAACAAGAAATATTTGTGCGCATCAGAAATATGTTTGTAAACCTTATTTTTCTTCATATGTGGGAATTTTTGTTTTGTGGAGTCATTTTTATGAAAATCACAAACTACATTTGTGAATCCTTCCGTGTGAATTTATTCATATTTAGACTGATCTGACTCCATATCTAAGGAGCTGCCTCTACATCCATGCGTTACATCCCTTTGGCAATATGAGCTCGAATTTTGAGTCTTGTTTTTGATTGGTTCTCTTGTTTGGTTCTCTCCCACTGAGACAAATGTGTAATTTGTGATATTGGGCTATATAAATAAATTGGATTTGATTTGTTTGAATTTTCACCTGAGGAAGCATCTAGCTTTGTTTCCCAGTTTGAAACATTTGTTCGAAAATAAATCCAATAGTAATCAAATGTAATAAAGTTACTTTTATGAAGTAATTTAAAGAGCGTTACGTCACACAGAGCCCTTACCAACATTGGTAAAGTTCTGCAAACGCAAAAATAAAGTTCTACAAGTTCACTTCCTGTTTTCGGATATCGAAAGTGTTACTTAGCAACTCTGGCTTTGTAAACAAGTCGCCGACAGAAACACACTTCCTAATGGAAATACTGCAGGAGGCCCGCAGAGGTTGATAAATGGCAAATGTACCTGATGGTGCAGTCTGTGGAAGAGCGATCCATTAGGGAGGTAAGGAGAGACAACACAGTAGCGGCTCTCTTCAGAAAAACACCACAGCAAGTCTAAGATGTTTGGATGTTTGTACCTGTAACACATCACCACACATCACTTAATGTTGAACAAACTCTATCAGATACATATAGAAAGGTATTTTGAGATGTGACACGTACACAAGTTGAATTTCCATTTCTCTTCTGAAGATATCCCACAGCTTTTTCCATGACGCCATATTTATCTGGAGAGTGATGGATAGGGAATGCATTTCTGTTAGATCCTCTATGCCTCATCATTAATTAGAGGCCAATAGTAGTATACAGAGGTCAAACATATCCCTACATGTCTGTGTACACACAGGACACACATAACTCATACTGATATCAGACTAAGACTATTAGAGTGTTAGAATCAACAATCACCTGTTTAAAAAGCTTCACTGCAATCGTTTTATTTCCAATCTGTGCTCTGTAGATATCAGAAAAGTGGCCTTCTGCAATTCTCATGTCAGGATGAAAATCTCTGGTTCCTTCTATGATGTCTTGGAAAGTGACCTCTAGCTGGAAGGATCCCTTATGAGAGAACAAACAGACAGGATGGTCATTTATTCTTCTTACTGCTCACAGGTCATGCAGGCTGTGGACTTAAAGGCACAGTATGTCATTTTCTGCCACTAGGGGTCTATTAATCAAAACAATAACAAAAGACAGATCTTGGTGGCTTTGTGAAGTAGTGTGGGATCATGGGAGTTTCCACCATCGCCGTGATTGCAGTCAGCCTCTCCTTTATTGTTCATCGTTCAGGAGGATTTTAATGGGAGCTGAATTTTCCATAAAAAATGTAACATATTATACCTTTAACACATTCAACAATGGAACAATTCTACCTTCCATTCAGCGGCTGACTTCTGATCTTTGGACTCTGCATGTTGATTTCTGGGGGACGCAGACGACTCTGAAAGAGACAGATTGCCCAAATATTAAATCAAAGTTCTATTTCTCTTGATAACTGGATCAACATGGTTTGCTGACATCATGCATGCACCACAAAGAGGAATCAAGAAAGGGCTTTACATTTCCCCTCAGTAATGTTACTTCCCTACAAAAGTCATTTATTTGTACATTTGCATTAACAATTATTACAGTTACCCACAACATTTGTAACTTCTTCAAATATTGTGTTCATTGATGTGAAAAACTTGATGTTGATAAATTCAGATAAAGCTGACATGCTGGTCATTGGTCCTGATAACTTAAGATCCAGATGTCCGATGACTAAAATCCTTCATCTGGTTAAAATATACTAAGATCTAAAAAGGTATATGGTAAAAAATGTGGCTTAAAAGTAGATAAAAATAAAAAGTTTGACAGCTTCTGACAGACAACCACATAGATCAAACATTTTTTGACTTTTTATTGTGGAAATAGTACGTATTATACCTTTGACACATTCAACAATGGAATTCTCTTCATTGGCTTCCTATCTATGTCAGATCTAACTTCAAGGAGCTTCTGATGGCTTGCAAAAGTCTAAATGGGCTCGCCCCTTCCTTCCTGTCTGATCTCCTGAAATCTTGACCAGGACTCCCCACTTTCAGAAAACAGGGCTCCTGTCTGTCCCCAGAGTGAAAAAGAAGTAAGTCAGGACCTTTACCTATTGTGCTTCCGTCCTCTGGAATGTCCTTTCTGCTGAAATCAGACATCTTGATTCCAAACTTAAAACTCATCTTTTCACCTTAAGTTTCAGTTAGTGGGTCTCAGTTTCAATGCATCATTGCCTAGTCGTTATTCTACATTTTTGTCCTCCCGACTATTCTGTAAACTTTTTGAAAACAACTGCATCTCTCTAACCCTCTACTTGTTTTTGTCCCACAAGCACATGAGCGTCCAAGGTGTGTGCCTCTATCTCTCCCTATCTATTGCAGACACATACTACAGTGCCCTCCAGAATGATTGGCACCCCTTTAGTAAAAATGTGCAAAACAGGCTGTAAAATGTCTTTTATTGTTTATCGTCTTGGCCTTTCACTCAAAATATTCACACAAATCTGACCTTTTCACCCAGGTAAAATTATTGAAAGAAAAATAAATGTCGACTTTAAATAAATATTTTTCTCCAAAATATGTGTGCCACATTTATTGGCACCCCTTCATTTAATATTTTGTGCAGCCTCCTTTTGCCAGGATTACAGCTCTGAGTCTTCTCCTGTGATGCCTGATGAGGTTGGTGAACACATGGCACGGGATCTGAGACACTTCTTCTACACAATCTCTCCAGATCCTTCAGATTCTGAGGTTGACGCTTGTGGACTCTCCTCTTCTGCTCATCCCACAAATGTTCTATAGGATTTAGGTACGGGGACTGTGATGGCCGTGGCAAAACCTTTATTCTGTGGTCAGTAAACCATTGTTTTGTAGATTTTGAGATGTGCTTTGGATCATTGTCCTGCTGGAAGGTCCAACCACGGCCCATTTTAAGTTTCCGGGCAGAGGCTGTTAGGGTTTCATTTAATATCTGCTGGTATTTGATAGAATCCATGATACCATGTATCCTAACAAGATGTCCAGGGCCTTTGGAAGAAAAACAGCCCCACAACATCAAAGCTCCACCACCATACTTCACAGTGGGTATGAGGTGCTTTTCTGTATGGCTATCTTTCTGTCTACGCCAAACCCACCTTTGACGTTTGTTGCCAAAAAGCTCTATTTTGGTCTCATCTGACCATATAACCCTGTCCCAATCAAAGTCCCAGTAACGTTTGGCAAACTGTAGGCGCTTTAGTTTGTTGTTAATTGACAGCAATGGCTTTTTTCTGGCAACCCTCCCAAACAACTTGTGGTGATGTAGGCGGCGTCTGATGGTCGTTTGAGACTTTCTGACCCCAAGACTCAACTAACCTCTGCAATGCTCCAGCTGTGATCCTTGGAGATTATTTTACCAGAGGAACCATCCTCCTCACGGTGCGTGGCGTCAATGTACACACACGTTCTCTTCCAGGCTGATTCGTAACATCTCCTGTTGCTTTAAACTTCTTAATTATTGCCCTGATAGTGGAAATGGGTCAGATTTGTGTGAATATTTTGAGTGAAAGGCCAAGACGATAAACAATAAAAGACATTTTACAGCCCGTTTTGCAAATTTTTACTAAAGGGGTGCCAATAATTCTGGAGGGCACTGTATCTGCTCAATCTGAATCTAGAGAACCAGAAATGTTTTAAATGTGCTATGCAGATAAATAAGTATATGATCATTGATCGCGGGTACAAGTGGCCGAGATGGGTTTTCTCAGGCGGGTGGCTGGCGTCTCCCTTAGAGATAGGGTGAGAAGCTCAGCCATCCGTGAGAGACTCGGAGTAGAGCCGCTGCTCCTTTACGTTGAAAGGAGACAGTTGAGGTGGTTCGGGAATCTAGTAAGGATGCCACCTGGGCGCCTCCCTAGGGAGGTGTTCCAGGCACGTCCAGCTGGGAGGAGACCCCGGGGAAGACCCAGGACTCGGTGGAGAGATTATATCTCCTCACTGGCCTGGGAACTGCCTCAGGATCCCCCAGTCGGAGCTGGAGGATGTGGCCCGGAGAAGGGAAGATTGGGGTTCCTTACTGGAGCTGCTGCCCCCGCGACCCGACCCCGGATAAGCGGTAGACGATGGATGGATGGATGATCATTGTCTTTAATTGTTTGTAACTGACCTTGAGCTTGACCCGTGAAGAGCTGCAGGGCCCTGAGGTGGCCCATGTCTCGCAGCACATTAAGCAGGTCCTGCACCCTTGAATTCTCCTGAGCCCAGGACCACAGCAGCTCCCTGGTGGGGCTCCGACCTGATGCCTCCATACGCTCAAACATGCGGACTTCTAACAAGCTGGGGACAACTCGGACAGCTGGAGAGCGAGAGAGAGGATGATCATAAAATATGTCAAATCACATACCCACGTATTACACATTAACATGTATATAGGGATGACTAGTCTACACAGCCTTATAATATAGATAGATAGATAGATATATAGATATAGAAATATAGATAGATAGATAGATATATAGATATATAGAAATATAGATAGATAGATAGATAGATAGATAGATAGATAGATAGATAGATAGATAGATAGATATATAGATATATAGAAATATAGATAGATAGATATATAGATATATAGAAATATAGATAGATATATAGAAAGATAGATAGATAGATATATAGAAATATAGATAGATAGAAATATAGATAGATAGATAGATATATAGAAATATAGATAGATAGAAATATAGATAGATAGATAGATAGAAATATAGAAATATAGATAGATATATAGATAGATAGAAATATAGAAATATAGATAGATAGATAGATAGATAGATAGAAATATAGAAATATAGATAGATAGATAGATAGATAGATAGATAGATAGATAGATAGATAGAAATATAGATAGATATATAGATAGATAGATATATAGATAGATAGATAGATATATAGATAGATAGATAGATAGATATATAGAAATATAGATAGATAGATAGATAGATAGATAGATAGATAGATAGATAGATAGATAGATAGATAGATAGATAGATAGATAGATAGATAGATAGATAGATCTCATTTACGTTTCTAGCAGACTAAAAGTTGTAGCCTATCTCAGAGACAACTTCCTGTTACTAGCAGTAAGAAACGAGTCAGTGTATGTGGCTGCGGTAGACCTGCATCTCCATCAAACTCAACCCAAACCTCTAACTAGAATAATAACTATTGTTTCTCACCGAGTACACGCCAGCCGAACCTGTCATCTCCACTGTCCATGATTTTGCAGAACTTTTCGACGACAACCGGAGAGACATCGTAAAGGTAAGTGGAGGGGTCCATTTGCACCGCCGCTCTGACAGTAGGACACTGACACACAGTGCGTGTAGTTCATCGCTGTTGCTCAAATACGGAAACTCCCCCCGGCCTACGTGGAGGACTGACGAAGTCCTTCTTTTGTGAGTCAATCAATAGACGGACTTAAAAAAAACTTGAGTTGCAAGTATGCTAGGAATGTGATAAACACCACATAGTGAACGATGGCGGCGGGAATGGCAAGAGTTGAATGTTACGTGAGATTGTAGTAGCCACTTCCTCCTTTTTGTAGATCCTTAGCCTTGATATTCTTGCCTTGAAATGACATTTACATTGTTCACAACAAACTTTAAGCTGGCCTACTATTAGTTTATGTATTTATTTTGTGTATATATAATAATATTAATATTATGTTTTACAATTTACACTTGAAATGATGAAGGCACTTGCAAATGACAAGTAAGCACAGAATGTAAACCATAACTTTGTGTTAAAGTTGTTATCTTACTTAAGATTTCATCAAACTTATGTTTTCTTTTTACAAAACAAACCAAAACACTGGAAGATCGTAAGCCAGTATGCATACCTGTCAACATTGGCCGGACTCCGCCCATATTTTAACACATAAGAGACGTTCAGGAAATACATGTTTATTTAAAGTATGTATTACTTGTACAGACATGTTTATAAGATTTATGTATTTTATTTGATGATTGACGAGGACTTCCTTGCAATGGCAGAGTTGGGAAGCATGTCAAACATGTACACTGCGACAGGTACAGCTGTGTCTCCATCTATCTCGCGTTCACTGTGACTTTCATCCATATGTAGTCTTCTTCTTCTTCTGTGTTATTGTTCCTGTTTTCTTCTTCTGTGTTTTTACTGGCGGATAACGTTTTTCAGCTAATGTTAAACATAATACTGCCATCTGCTCTACCGGAGGCCACTTTACACTTTTTTTAATTAGGCCTATTTTTTTTTGTTGAAAGGTTAAAAATACGGGATAATTACGGGAAAATATTTAAACGGGAGAAAAACGGGATAGAAGTAAAAATACGGTATAATCCCGGGAAAAACGGGAGGGTTGACAGGTATGCCAGTATGAGGCGTCAGCAGTCTGAATGATCAAATAAAGTGAGCATTTTGCAAAGTAAGTCTTTTAGTGCTAAGTCCACACTTTTTTGTTTCCTGGTGAGTTGCAGTGGAGGGACAGTAACACCATAAGGAGTTTTGTACAAAAGACTGCAGCTGAAGTCTCATATTACTTATAATTACCCAAACTTTGGAATATTGTCCTCCATAATTTACAATAAAATTGCATTATAGGCAGGGATATCCTAATTTCCAGTATGAATGATTACAGCACACTAGGCCAGTTTCAAATATGGACACCTGACTATTGTATATTAGCTGATATCATTCCACTGCAACAGCTCCTTTTCATCCAACACGCTGATGTTTTGAAACCCTGCTGTGAAATGTATTATGTATATAAACTCAATAAACTGAAGTTTCATGAACATTTTTATTATCTGACCATGTTTGAAATACATTTACAGAGTCAATCTGAGCCTAATATGTCAAACAGAGTAGTACTGTATATAGTTCATAAAAAAACAAGAAAAGTGCTCAGGTTTTGGAGTAATTATGCTTAATAAGATGGAAACTAATAGGCTTAATCCTCTCTTAAAGATTCACAAGATAAAAATGTGCACAAGCTAATTAATGAGTTAAGATGAAATATATAAAACTTTTACAGATCAATCAACAAAACACAGGAAGGCAAACATCTCCAATAATCAGTGTTGGTGATGGTTTCATTTATAAAAGCTTCATGAAGCAACATTTTTCATATGGAACAAACTGTCTGACAGCAAAAGCCGAAACCAAAACCCATAATTCAAGGTTACTAAAAACTGATTTTATATTCTGTTTATGCACATTATTTTAAAAGATTTAATAGAGCAGGCATTCATGTCATTTTGTATTTAACTTTGTGATCACTTCTCCTATACCTTATTTATTGATATGATCCATCCCTGGCTGGCTGCACACTAAGATTCACAGCTTTATTGCCATTTGGTATTTCTGATGCAAAAGCACACAACTGATTTTAAGGGCAATATTATCCCTCTTTGATGAAGCTCAACTTTCCGCAATGAAACCTAAGATTATAGACACATCAGCCCCATCTTCTTCATCTCCGTGATACCTGTGGTTATTAAACAAGGGATAGAAACAGTGTCACTCTGACAACAATTGCACAAATGATGAATGTTTACTGAATTGAAAAAGTATATTGAGAATGAATAGAGTACACACCTGGAGCTTACATATCTGATTCTGTAGAGAGAAATAAAAACATGTTTGAGAACCTGTTCTTTATAGCAACAGAGGCTGTATCTTTGAGAGAGAGAGATATAGATACAAAATGCAAAAACAAGTTCAACATGTTAAACGCTCTTTTCCAGCAACAACTGAAATAATAGTCTAGGACATAAATGTATTACTTGTGATATCTCATTAGGGTAACTGGTATATTGTTTTATATTCTTAAATGGTTTTATTTGTATTGAGTTGGGGATCTTAGAACTTGGTTGATTACAGTTTAGCAACACAACATCTAAACTGATAAATATTATAATTTTTCATTTTTTTAATATTTTGTTTTTCTTTCATTATAGTAAACCATACAGTATAGTAATGTGATTGCATAGTGTAATGTATGGCATGTTGTATAGTGTCATAAAACCTAATACTGTAATTAATGGAGGTAGACAGAGAAAGACTAACAGAGAGACGGACACGTACCCCAGAAGTAGTCATTGGATTTTCCCAAGTGAACCACCTTGCAGATGAACTTCTCGTTTGCCAATGGGGTGAAGGGCACATGTTTTGTTAGGTAGTAGTCCCACTTCTCACCGAAGATCAGTTCAGTCTGATTAGCTGAGGACATCACTTTTCCATCCTTGAGCAGTTCAATGTTGATTTCTGGTGGATAGAAGTTGCTCACATGGCAGATGAGGGTGTTGGCTTTCCCGATTGTTCCTGGTTCTCGGCTGTACACCTGTACATTGGGTGCAGCTACCAAGAAACAGAAAAACACACATATACACAAATTATTTGATGAAAATATGATAGAACTGGCATAGATAGACTAATGTAGACTCACTTACAATCTCTATTTTATACATTCTAATTTCTGCCTACTCTCTCTACTATTAAACTACAATGAAACACCTGTGGTATTACAAACCAGAATATCACATTATGTTAAATACATGTATGAAACAACCTGGTGGGGTAGGCTTTGTGTTTGGTCTTGTCACTGCTTAATAGTTTTAACATTTACCGCGTCAGAGTGCCTTCGAATACATTAAATAACTATTATATAACTATTACTATATAACTATTCTGACACTGCATTTTCCACTGGACTATTTATTTACATTTTGCGTTTTAGCAGTAAACTAAACGGTAACATCTATAGTGAGACCTTCTGCCATTTCCGTGTTTTAACACAGTGCCATCGGCACGTAAACAAGTATCCTACTGTAATTACTTACACTCTTTGGCTTCTGAAGGGAGGACGCAGAGCAGACCGACGACAACTGCGAAGGAAAACATCTTCTTGATTTTACCTTCAGTTAGTTTCTGTACTCTAAAGTAATTGTATATTTATCCAAATTACACTGCTTCGCGAGCGAAAAACGAAAGCAAAAATGTCTTCTACTCAACGGTGGGGCGGGGTGTTCATGCTACACTCTAACCCCGCCCACCAAAAGTAGGTTTCGGCATACTCCAAGTATATCAGTCCGGACAAGCTCCACCAATAGAATAATCAAGAGGTGTCGCTAGGCAGAATTTACCACGACATGTTCCTCTCTGTGGCGCAGTTTCATCAAGTAAGCACTCATGTTTGTTTGAGCTGCCTGTGAGGTGCTACATCTTAGCTCATGTATTTGTAGTTTATTAAGAGGTCCTACTATGTGTTATTCTTCACACACACAAATACTAATGACATATTGGATACGTTGACATCATATCAGGTGACTATCTGAAGTTGTTCAAAGTTCATGTCATGCCATTTTACAACAACGCCTAGTGTTGAACAATGACATGTAAATTGTAGCCCGTCATACTACACAGATAGTATATAAATAATTTGTTTGGAATAGAAAAAATACAATTACTTATACATATAGGCTACTTATATACCTAATACACACGAAGTATGTAGGGTGTTAGTAAGCTATAACAACCCTTCCGGCTAGTGTTTCCACTGTTACTCTTTATTATGTAGCTTGTTAACACATACACTGTGATAAATGACCTGATGGGATTATAAAACTACATCCTTATATTAGTCATATGATTATACCAGGAACCTGAACTCAAAGCAGCTTGATGGAATTCAGCCATCATTCATTTAATTATTTACACCTGTGTATACATTTTAACATAAATGTTTTTTATTTTTATGAAATCTCTAATAACTTAATGTTCACTTGCTCTAAATCTGCCAGGTGTCTTTACAACCAATGATCTACATTATTGACTTCTTTTTCCTCCTGCAATGGACCCCTAAAGTGTTACTACTTCATAAGCCACAAAGATAACATATTCATCAATATTACTATGGTAAAAGTATACATTGTAGAGGTTTGTGATTAAAAAAAGGAAGACATCAAGAGGTTTATTTAGTAGTGGGTATTAACAAATACCTTTAAAAAGATCTAAATTGTAGAACACATTTCTATCTAGCTATAAAATAAAAGACGTGAACTCGCCCATCGGGGCCTTTTCTTTTGGCTCTATCAAAAAAGAGAAAGCACGTATACGTTTTTTTTAATCAATCGCATAAAAGCTGGAAAAGTAACATTTGCACTCACCATTGAATGTTTTTTTCATATGCATTATCATGCTTTACGTTGTATTTCATATTAAATATTTCTCACGTATTTTTGGACATTTAGTTTAACAAGGGCAAATGACTTGATACATGATGTCTAGAATTCTGTATTTATCTCCCGTTATGGATGTGATGGGCACTTGGTTGGTCACATGGAAGTGCCAGTCCTCTTTGATTACCCGCTTGCCATCGGGGAGTCGCACTCCATTCTTGAACAGCTGCATGTGGATCTCACGGGGTTGGAAGTCCCTCACATGGCAGAGCAGGGTCTTCTCCTGGCTGTACTCTGCTGGGTTATGTTTGGACACTTGAACCTTGAGTACAGCTACAGGCAACAATGTCTAATAACTTAATGTTCACTTGCTCTAAAGCTGCCAGGTGTCTTTACAACCAATGATGTACATTTAGTGACTTCTTTTTCCTCCTGCAATGGACCCCTAAAGTGTTACTATGTTCTACTTCATAAGCCACAAAGATAACATATTCATCAATATTACTATGATAAAAGTATACATTGTAGAGGTTTGTGATTTAAAAAAAGGAAGACATCAAGGGGTTTTCAAGAGGTATTTATTTAGTAGTGGGTATTAACAAATACCTTTAAAAAAAATTGTAGAACACATTTCTATCTGGTACAGAAAGAACACACCCATTTATTACTAATCTGGCTAATTTGCATTTGATTACCCCATTTAGGTTAAAAAAGAGTGTGCCGAAACAAATATTATAGGCCAAGCAAACACTCATTTAATCACTTCAGTATAATATACACACACTGCTTAATTACAAATTAATAAATGTCCCACAACCTGTGCATTCACACACATTACAATAGCAGGTGGATATTCCCCTTGATAGGATATTGATATTTATGTTTTGTGAAATAAAATTGAAAATTGGGAGAAACTGTGATCCTGTTGATTTGAGATGTGAACAATAAATGCTGCTGGAGACGAGGCCAAAACATCCGGTATCCCTCTGGACTGAGAAAATTATATCAGCGTCAGACAGCAGACAACAACAACAACAACAACAACAACAAACGTCTGACAATCAAATGTGGCACTCATAGTGTGGAGTTGCTTTACTGGAAAATATAAAATAAAGAATGTGAACTCACCACTCTTGGCCTTTTCTGAGAGTTACATGTTTGGGTCTATCAAAAAAGAGAAAGCACGTATACGTTTTTTTTAATCAATCACAAAAAGCTGGTAAAGTAACATTTGCACTTTTTGGACATTTAGTTTAACAAGGGCAAACGACTTGACATCTTACATGATGTCTAGAATTGTGTATTTGCTGCAGACCTACATCAAGATGCATATCCATTTTTAAAAAGCTATCTCTATTAATACAATAACATTGAAATTATCTTTAATTTTAGAGAACCTTTCAGCCTCGGCAAAGGTATGTGGTCTCTGAATGTTTTGAAGTTTAAATAATTTATTTTTCTCTAATCTCTCAGTCGCCCTGAGAGGCAAGTGAAAAACAAAATTGGTGATCCATCTGTATAACTCGGATCAAAACAGTTTTTTCTCCTACTATGCATGATGAAGGGTGAAGCGCATGTTCAAAATATGACTAAAAGCATTCCTGTTTTCTTCCAGGTGAGTTTAAAACATGAATGCATTAAGTCCTATTTAGAACATGGGGTATGGGTACACTTTAGCCTCTTATTTTCACCTAATGTCAGATTGGAAATAAAATCATTAACACAGGAGAGAATTATTTTTTAGATCAGACCCCATCATTTATTTTCTGGGCTTTGATAATGCATCCCATGCGGATACGGTTATATTATTCTGTCCACTTCTTGGTTATAATAACTTTACGCATACATTTTGGCTAACTCACTCCAGACATAGTTGTTTGTGGTATTCCCATGAGTGACCATGCAGATGTACTGTTCTCCGCTGATTGGTTTAAAGGCCACAGTCTTGGTCAGATGGAAGTGCCAGTTCTGTTCGAAGGCCAGGTCAGTCTGGTTGGCATTGGAGATTTCCTCTCCATTCTTCAGCAGCTGGATGCTGATGTCAGGTGGGTGGAAGTCACTCACATAGCAGATCAGGATGTTTTCATAGCCGTACTCTGCTGGCATACGGCTGTACACCTGAACCTTGGCTGGAGCTACAGGCAACAAGGAGAAGGACATTATGTCAAACTACCATTTTACAAGTGACTGATTATACCACATTAAAACTGAAAGGACCCATTCCTCCCTGTGATCGTTTGCTGTACATAGTTCTGTTTGGTACCAGCAATTGATGCCTGAAAAATATGGCCAAAGGGGAAGGAACCAAATATATATTTTCATCTGGAAGTAAAATAAAAAAGGAAATCCAATTGATCAAAGTATAAAAGGAAAAGGAAAGTAAAGTAAAAGATTAGGAGGGTTAGAAGACAATTTTGAAATTCTCCCTCTGGAGTTTGGTTTGCAGCAGGGACGCTAAAAACACCCTTCAGTGTCTGTGTGCATATAAAGTAGGTGAAGCGCGCACTCCCAGCCGAGTTGGGAGGCTATTACAGGAAATCGAAACTGAAATCAGACTGTTGAGGGGAATTCCAGCGAATTAAAAACACGAAACATTTTCTTTATTCTACATCTGACTCTTACATCTGTTTCTGGAGGCTTCTAAAGAGCATCATTTTTTTTTTAAAGCTGTACACCTTATTGCCTGTTTGCATTCTGTATATTTGCAATTAAAAACATATGTTTACGTATGTTTTTACATACGTAAACATATTGTACAACGCTGTGGACAAAAGAGTAATATGGCCTGAATTGTTTGTAGCCATTCAATATGGAAGGCCATTTTTATTTGATAGTTTATAGTATTCTTCAGTTAAATTATTTAAGTTACAGCATCAACAACAACAAAAAATAGTACTTACAGTGTTTGGAGTCAACTGCGAAGGAGACAGCTACAAGAGCAGACAGACAGAAAAGAATCTTCATGTTTGACCAGCTCTTCTTTTGTAGTTTCAACATCACTGAGACGAATGCGACTGCTTTCTTCAGAGAACAGCACTAAACTGAAAGTATAGAGCTCAGCAGAGCTATTAAACGCGCTCTAAGACTGCCCACAAGGGGACATCAGCCAATCCTTAAATTGCACCACACTGTTACGAGGTAAAATATGGCCCAGCAGGTTTGGTTCAGGAGAGCTTTATGGAAACTCCCAAAGACTCATATTCACCACCGTCACAAGCAGAAAAAGATAGATATATAGATAGATTTATAAATATATAGATATATATATATATATATATATATATATAGATATATATATAGATATATATAGATATATATATATATAGATATATATAGATATATATATAGATAGATAGATAGATAGATAGATAGATAGATAGATAGATAGATAGATAGATAGATAGATAGATAGATAGATTTATAAATATATAGATAGATAGATAGATAGATAGATAGATAGATAGATATAGATAGATAGATATAGATATAGATAGATAGATAGATAGATAGATAGATAGATAGATAGATAGATAGATAGATAGATAGATAGATATAGATATAGATAGATAGATAGATAGATAGATAGATAGATAGATAGATAGATAGATTTGTTTTTTATGATTTTGGATAACAATCAATGACCAAAGAGAAACTGAAATTAAGCTTTGAAAAAATGTTTGCCGTTACGGTTGTAGATATGGATGGTTTGCAGTTCTATGGATGTCGGTTCGGTTCGGTTCTGTCGGATGAGTCTGTTCGGGTCTATACCTGGTGAGAACCGTATGCTTCCTCGACCTGTGTCCTGTCACCTGTGCCCCTTTATATACAGACAGCCTAGTGCATTTGATCACCGCCACCAAGTGTCCAAAAATAATATTGCAGGGCTTAAACCAAATAATAATAAGTACCCACAATAACGCAACATGGCTCCTAAAACATCTTTTATGAAATAATATCCTTGAAGCATGTGTTGGCCATGTTGTCTGAGTGTGATCTGGTTTCTTCCCCAGTCCTGCTGTGGTTTTAGTTTCGGCTCTGGGCTCTCTGGTTCTTCTGCTGGCCCTGGCCATGTACAGACACAAACATCCAGTCAACCTCTACCTGCTACTCGTATTTGTAAGCCTTCTTTTGTTTCCAGTCTGTCAAGTAGTTCATCGTTTTTATCTCACTGGCTCAATGTGAACATAACATTTGTAGTAGCTGGCTGGTAGGGATGGGAGTACAGTGTTTTGGCATCGATAAAAGGAATTGAAAACCTCAGAGCCAAACAATTCTGAAGGATTGGACAGTTTGGTTCTCAGCTGGACCCAACCGGTTCTCGATTCCCTTCCCAGCCGGCTGGTGAATGTAACATGTTAAGATGGAGCACTACAATAAATGCTGCACTGTCAAAAACACTTACATATAGACTACAGTGTGTATTTTCACCTTTTATTTATTTCCATATTTACCCGTTTCATTTAGTGGTGCTACATTAGCCTCTGAGTGACTTACAGAAGCTGTATATAATAGCTTTTATTAGCGTGTAAGTGTCACTAATTGTGTCTTGCTTTCAGACTCTGCTGGAAGCAGTTTCTGTGGCCACAGCTTGTAAGTATTTCTTTTTAAGGAGTCAGTTTCAATCCTTTTTGCCTGTTTGCAGACTGTTGACTCCAGTTTTTCTCTCCACAGTGACCTTCTATGAATACTCCACCGTCATGTCATGCCATTTTACAACACAGCCTAGGGTTGAACAATGAAATGTAAATTGTAGCCCTTCATGCTACACATAGACAGTAGCCTATATTAATATTTTAGAGAAAAGAAATTGGTTACTATATAGGCTACTTATATACATAACACACACAAAGTATGTAGGATGTTAGTAAGCTAGGCTATAACAACCTTGTTGGCTAGTGTTTCCACTGTTGCTGTTTATTTTGTAGCTTGTGATAAATGACCTGATGGAATTATAAAACTACATCCTTATATTAGTCATATGTTAGATAGTTATATAGTTATATTATACCAGGAACCTGAACTCAAAGCAGCTTGATGGAATCCAGCCATCATTCATTTCATTATTTACACCTGTGTATACATTTTAGCATACATGTTTTTTATTTTTAATGAAATCTCTAATAACTTAATGTTCACTTGCTCTAAAGCTGCCAGGTGTCTTTACAACCAATGATCTACATTTAGTGACTTCTTTTTCCTCCTGCAATGGACCCCTAACGTGTTACTATGTTCTACTTCATAAGCCACAAAGATAACATATTCATCAATATTACTATGATAAAAGTATACATTGTAGAGGTTTGTGATTAAAAAAAGGCATCAAGGGGTTTATTTAGTAGTGGGTATTAACAAATACCTTTAAAAAGATCTAAATTGTATGCATGTGGATCTCACGGGGTTGGAAGTCCCTCACATGGCAGAGCAGGGTCTTCTCCTGGCTGTGCTCTGCTGGGTTATGTTTGGACACTTGAACCTTTAGTACAGCTACAGACAACAAGGAGAAGCACAATATGCCAAACTAGCAATTAAAACAGAAAGGACCCATTCCTCCTTGTGATCGTTTGCAGTACATAGTTCTGTTCTCAAATTATCTTTAATTTTAGAGAACTTTCCAGCCTTGGCAAAGGTATGTGGTCTCTGAATGTTTTGACGTTTATAACTATCAGTATATTAAATCATTTCTTTTTCTCTCACTGCTTTTTCTTTGCAGCCCATACCTACAGTCGCCCTGAGAGGAGAGGGATAAACAAAATTGGTGATCCATCAGATCAAAGTTGTTTTTCTCTAATGCATTTATTACTTATGCATGATGAAGGGTGAAGTGCATGCTCAAAATATGACACAAAGCATTTCTGTTTTCTTCCAGGTGAGTTTTAAACATGAATGCAGTAAGTCCTATTTAGAACATGGGGTAGGGGTACACTTCGCCCTCTTTTGGCTAAAATGAATATTACAAAAACAAACAAAAACAAAAACATTAACTGCTAGGACTTTCTTTTTTCACCTGTTCTCAGATGAAGAACGAAAATCATTAACACAGGAGAGAATTATTTCTTAGATCAGAGCCCAGAATTATTTTTCTCACTTGCCTTTCAGGGCTTCCGTATACATCCCATGCTGATACGGTTATATTATTCTGTCCACTTCTTGGTTATAATAACTTTACGCATACATTTTGGCTAACTCACCCCAGGCATAGTCGTTCGTGGTAATCCCATGAGTGACCCTGCGTGAGGTAAATTGTTTGTAATTGTCTTCTCAAAATCCTCTGACTGCCAGTAAAACATTTAAAATAAAACAAAACTGAGAAGACTTCACTTTAAAACAATGTAGGTTGCTGGAGGTAAAGAAACAACAACAAGAAAATGACATTGAATCTAATTTCTGTTATGAATTGCTTCTTTTTAAGTGCATATTGCATCACCTTAAAATAAAAAGTATATAGAGTGTTAACAAATTAAATAATAATATAGAAATATAACAATAATTCCATACAGAGGGCTGGTTTGAAAATCAAAATAAAATGATTATGCTGCAGTTCCTCACACTTGGTGACTCTGTGACAAGAAAGCTGTTCTGGAGGCTCGTGGTTTGAATAGTTGTTTATCATCAGCCATATGAGCAAATAAAAACTAAGTGAACTCTATAAATGGGGAAATAACATATATATAAAGGGTTATTAAATAACAATAATGGGGTTTCTAACACGCCTTACTGCTTGTTTGTATTCTGTATATTTGCAATCAAAAACATATGGCCTGAATTGTTTGTAGCCATTCAAGGAGGAAGGCCATTTTATTTGAGATAGTTTCTGGTCTTCTTCAGTAAAATAATTTAAGTTACAGCATCAAAAAAGTACATATGTTGTTTGGCGAAGGAGACAGCTACAAGAGCTGCTAGACAGAAAAGAAACTTCACGTTTGACCAGCTTTTCTTTTGTAGTTTCACAAATGACGCAGGGACGAGTGCGTCTGCTTTCGTCGGAGACTGACAGCTCAGCAGAGCACTCTAAGACTGCCCACTACAGGACACCAGCCAATCTCTCATTTTCATCACACTGTTACGAGGTCAAATGTGGCCCAACAGGATGGTTAATTATGGACAGGAGAGGTTTTTGGAAACTCCCCAAAGACTCATATTAACCACCGTCACAAGCCGAAAACCTGCTGCTAAGAACACATGAATGTGACATTTAGACCACAATGACACAAAGGATGTATTTTAATCCTACATCTTAGAAAAGGATAGATAAATATATATATATATATATATATATATATATATATATATATATATATATATATATATATATATATATATATATATATATATACACTTTCTTATTGTAGAGGTTATTGCATTTGAAACAATGTCCCCTTATCTTAGTCATGTGTCACTGAGTCACTGTGCTCAGTGGTAGAATTTGTTATTGTTTTTTTTAAAGACTCTCTCATTGTTTGTTTATTTCAAAACACTTTATTCTGTAAAATACTCAAGGAAAGTGTCAATGTATAATGTTCTCTCAGTGTTGTGCAACCTAAAACTCTTTTTTATTATTATGTATTATTCCCTTCTCAGCAATGTTCATTTCACACGATCAATAAAGTTTGTTGAAAGTAAAGCGCTGTTTGTTTTTTACGTCAAACCTACGCAGCCTCGTTAACGCCAGTGTTTCCGCATTCTCTTAAACCCACAGAAACTACCTTTCTTTATCTAGCTGAGAAAACATTAGAGTAACACGATGAGTAGTGAAACATACCCCAGGTCTTCTATTGAAGACGACTTTAACTATGGCACGAATGTTGCTACAGCCAGTGTCCAGATACGTATGGGTAAGTAAAATAATGTTTGGGCCGTGGTACCTACGGCACCTAGCCACGTCAGCTAACACTAGTTAATGTTACGTACTGTATAAATATATATTAATTCTACTGTATCATAGCTATCGTTAACAACTATATATTACACCGGGGTCTCAAAAAGCCTGCACAGTGTTAGCTGGATAGCACTGGTTAAATCATAACGTTAGCTAATGGTTAGCAACACCATTGACGTGATAATGTTGTTAGCATTGATACATGGTTTAAAGGGACTACTTTAGCTTTACCTGACGTTGTTGGCTTGACGTAACTAAACGTTACTAACTACTTACCGGTCCAAAAGCGTTACCATTGCAGAAACATATCCAGCTGTTAATACTGGTTCTCACCTGGTGGTATTTACACACTTAATAACACAAAAGCTGTTACCTTTGGGTTTAAAAACAAAAAGAGGGTTCAGCTACTGTATTACTTTAATTCAATTGCTGTCTTTGTTGATCAGACTTCCTCAGGAAGGTATACTCCCTGCTGAGCCTGCAGATCATCCTGACCACAGCCACCTCTGCCCTCTTCATGTTCTCTCAAACCATCAAGGATTTTGTCCACGCCAGGTGAGGATGGTCTGATTACATGTCGAGATGAGAAATGTCAGATTCATGACCCATGAAAGCTTAGGGACCCATGGACTTTTCTTTTATGAACCTCTCTGTATCCATAATTGTATTTCCACCAAATGTGAATATTTATTTGTGTGTTATTATTCAGATAAGCTCTGTAGGAAACCACTCTTATTTGCCCAGTGGTTTATGGTGATGACTGTGACAACAATGCACTTCGTTGCTGAACTTTATACAATAGTATCCAAATGAAAACCTGGTACATGTTAAAGGATCATTTTACGCAAATCACAATGATATCAGACAGGGCATGTCACCCCATAGCAGTGGTGTGGGATTTATAATGTATGTCTCTGAAAACCTCATACACATCCTGTACATACAAGCATCTATTTTTACTTAAATGCTGATGTTGGAATTGGTGGCTGTGTACAACTTTTATGAAATAATATCCTTGAAGCATGTGTTGGCCATGATTGTCTGAGTGTGATCTGGTTTCTTCCCCAGTCCTGCTGTGGTTTTAGTTTCGGCTCTGGGCTCTCTGGTTCTTCTGCTGGCCCTGGCCATGTACAGACACAAACATCCAGTCAACCTCTACCTGCTACTCGTATTTGTAAGCCTTCTTTTGTTTCCAGTCTATCAAGTAGTTCATCGTTTTTATCTCACTGGCTCAATGTGAACATAACATTTGTAGTAGCTGGCTGGTAGGGATGGGAATACAGTGTTTTGGCATCGATAAAAGGAATTGAAAACCTCAGAGCCAAACAATTCTGAAGGATTGGACAGTTTGGTTCTCAGCTGGACCCAACCGGTTCTCGATTCCCTTCCCAGACGGCTGGTGAATGTAACATGTTAAGATGTAGCACTACAATAAATCCTACACTGTCAAAAACTCTAACATATAGGGTACATATGTATTTTCCTTTTTATTTCCATATTTACCCGTTTCATTTAGTGGTGCTACATTAGCCTCTGAGTGACTTACAGAAGCTGTATATAATAGCTTTTATTAGCGTGTAAGTGTCACTAATTGTGTCTTGCTTTCAGACTCTGCTGGAAGCAGTTTCTGTGGCCACAGCTTGTAAGTATTTCTTTTTTAAGGAGTCAGTTTCAATCCTTTTAGCCTGTTTGCAGACTGTTTTGACTGCAGAGTCGATTTCTCTCCACAGTGACCTTCTATGAATATTCCACTGTACTGCAAGCCTTGTGCCTGACCTGCGCTGTGTTTGCTGGACTGACGGTGTACACCTTTCAATCCAAAAGAGACTTCAGCAAATTGGGAGCAGGGTGAGCATGGCTGCTGCTGCTGCTCAGTGGTTTTTGATCAAAGCTGCAGTATCCCTCCTCTCGAGGGAGCCACCACCAGAGTTACAATATCTGACCTGATCTGTTCTTTCCTTACAGACTGTTCGCCTGCCTGTGGATCCTCCTCATTGCAAGCTTCATGAGGGTAAGTGACGGAAATGTATATGCAACAAATAAAAAGGGAGACAAAGAAGCAGCCCTTATTCAGACAGAAAATGTCACGTTAGGGGTTGTGAAGGTGTGGCCGTGTTGCTACAGGTGAACTATGATCTGACAGGCCTGGTGTCTGACACCAAAACACTGCACAGTGCTTTAGAATACTATGAGAAAGGATTTTACATCACCGAGACATTTTATCCTCAATCTCGTTTATTCAGCAGAATTCATGGTTATGTACCAGGAGCGGTCTCTTTCATGCGTTTGTTTGTCCAACACAGCACCCTGCCAGCTGATGTTTCATTAAGTCGTACAACTCCATGTTGTTTTGCCAGATCTCTCCGTGTCGTGACTCCCATGGCATCAACGAAATGGCCCTCATTGAAATTAATGAGTGATCTGTGTTTTTTTTTTTTTTAAGTCGTCGTGCAATCAGCCATTATTATAAATAAATGAGCAAATGCAGAGAAAACGGAAAGAGAAAGCGTCCTAAAGAAGGACACAAAAGAGAAAGTGAAAAAATAACAACAGAAAGAGAAACCAATATAGAAATACAGTAACTGAAACAAAGACATAATGTATTCATAGTGGGTTTGTCTCTTGTGGAGTGTGTTGATCTTTAATATCCACACGTCAGACTCTATCCTGCTCATATCATACAGTCATAAATATGAAGAAAGCTGTCTGTCAGTAGCATTATACATTAAAGAGCATATACAATACAATACTGTTGTGTTGTTTCTAGTTCGTATGCTGCAGGTGTAGACAGGGAGGAGCCTTACACACAAAAACAGACACACCACACACACTGACAGTACGGGTTGTACTGTAAGGAAACTCATCCATTGACTGTTTGTGCTCAGAACAAAACACATTGTTCCATTCAACATGCCATATGTGATAGAGGCCTTCATCTCCTGCTGTAACAGCCCTCAGACCTAAAACTAATACCAAGAGTAATTGAGATTCTGTGTCCTCACATTGGACGTCTTAGTAATAATTTGCACTGAACAAATACACAGAAAATCCATTGATTATGGCTGATTTTAATATACTGCTCTCTCTGCAGTTCTTCTTCAACAGTGACAGCACAGAGCTGGTCATGGCTGGAGCTGGGGCTCTGGTCTTCTGTGGCTTCATCATCTACGACACCCACCTGCTGATGAAGCAGCTCTCTCCTGAGGAGCACATCCTGGCCTCCATCAACCTCTACCTGGACATTGTCAACCTCTTCCTGCACATCCTGCGTATGCTGGATTCTTTGAAGAAGCACTGAGCGCTGCACTTCTAACTGCTTTAATCCGCTCACTGGAAACCAACAGATATGCCTGTGCTGTGATTGCCCTGTGTTCCCGTGACTTTCTGTCCTGACGTTCGCCAAAAGTTTGATTTTAGAGAGGAAACCTGTCTTTGCTTTGGTGAACTTTCTTTACAGGCGTCTTCACTACGAATTTCTGTTTTCTCTTACATTTTTGTAGTTGATTGTGTTTTTGTTTTGAGCTAAGTCCATCTATATCCTTGAAGTTTTGTTCCGTCTGAAACTAAAACGTACTCCTCATGTTATCAGGCAGCTCGGTTACTTAAAGGTACACTACCTGATTGATATAGAGCCCACTAGCACCCCCGGCTGGCCTATTTGCAGCTCACCTTGTGTTTTTTTCCAGTTCCCTATCACTTCAGTAAACGTTACTCAAACTGGAGGAAGTCGCTCACTTGTTGGGGACTATTTTTAGCGGCGGATTAATCCACAGTTTGTGCTACAGTGTATGTAGGATATAGTCAAACAAGTGAAAACAGAGAAATCAGATATCAGATATCTTACCAGTCTTATGTTTAAAAATATTGAGATTCATATACTATATCTATCTATATATAGATAGATATATAGATAGATATAGATAGATATATAGATAGATATATCATGGAATTGTGACACACACATGCCCTGGCCTGGACTTGTTAAGTGCTTGTAAAACGGAACACAGTTGAGATTCAAATATTAAAAGTGAGCTGTAGGACATTTTGACATATGAGGCACTGGTGGACGCTGTAACAAATTCAGAGAGAGTGTTTATTTTTCCAACAGTGTCTCACTGGAGTTTCAAATCTATCATTCCACTCATTTATTAGCAAACAATTTACAGTTGAATGTTTTAAATGTTGTAAAGTAGTTTCACTGCACCTTTCTCATGCTCCACTTCTATTAACGTACGACAGCAAGAAGATACATTGCATATTTCTTTTAATAAAGTGCATGCCTGGGTTTATTAATATCTTTGATTGTACAGATGTTAATAGTGCAAATGTAACAGTGTACAGTTTAGTACTGAAGTCAGTCAAGAGTATAATCTGAAGACTTTAGAGAAATACAACTATTCCAATCTAAAACATTGGGATATGGATATGTTATGAAGACATTCAATGTTCTTTATGAATGATGTAATTTAAAGACCACACGGAATGTTTTTCATTTTCAAACTACAGTTATGCATGTCTTAAATGAGATGTAATTGACTCTTTGTTTTGTACTGGACTAACAGCAGATTCATGTCTTTTGGTGTGTTTGTTTTGTTGATTATGGTTTAATATTAATTGTTTGTCTCCTTTTTCCTTTTAACTGCTGTAAACTCTGCTGTTAAACATTATGGAGCTGTAACAGTCATGTGAAATTAAAGATTGCCATATTTTCCAAATGGAAAAAGTATATCTGTGAGGTATTGGATATATGGATTTATTTCCCTGTTTTGGTTTTGTGTTTGTGTGTTGGAGTTCTGCTGGAGCATCTTTTAGCTATATGTTCAAATTGTGTCCTGTTACTGCAGAACAAAAGACTAAAACTACTTTAGTATTTTTCGAAAATTTCAAAATACAAAAGTATAACTATATATATATATATATATATATATAAAACTATATATATATATAACTATAACTATATATAGCTATATAGTTATATATATATATACATATATATAGTTATATATATATACCAACCATATATATATATATATAGTTATATATATAGTTATATATATATAAAACCTTATATATATATATATATATATAGTATATATATAAAAACCATATATATAACTATATATGGTTATATATATAACTAAACTATATATTAATAATATATATATGGTGGTATATATATATAACTATATATATATACATATATATAGTTATATATATATACCAACTATATTTATATATAACTATATAGTTATATATATAGTCATATATATATAAAACCTTATATATATATATATATATATAGTATATATATAAAACCATATATATATAACTATATATATGGTTATATATATAACTATAACTATATATATATATATATATATATGGTTGGTATATATATATATAACTATATATGTATATATATATAGTTATATATATAACTAGCTATATATAGTTATAGTTATAATATATATAGTTTATATATATATGGTTATATATAACTATATATGGTTATATATATAGTTATATATATATATATATATAGTATATATATATAATATATATATATATATATAATAAAACCATATATATATTATATATATATATATATATATATATATATATATATATATATATATGTATGTATATATATATATGTATATATGTATATATGTATATATATGTATGTGTGTTGGAGTTCTGCTGGAGCATCTTTTAGCTATATGTTCAAATTGTGTCCTGTTACTGCAGAAAAAAGACTATAACTACTTTAGTATTTTTTTTCCCGAATTTTATATATATATATATATATATATATATATATATATATATATATATAAAATTCGGGAAAAATACAAAAGTATAACTATATAACTATATATATAACTGTATATATAACTATATATATATATAACTATATATATATAACTATATATATATAACTACAGTTATATATATTTATATATATATATATATATATATATATATATATATATATATATATATATATATATATATATATATATATATATATATATATATATATATATATATATATATATATATATATATATATATATATATATATATTATATATATATATAGTTATATATAGTTATATATATAGTTATATAGTTATACTTTTGTATTTTTCCCGAATTTATATATATATATATATATATATATATATATATATATATATATATATATATTTTTTTTTCTGGTTCTTGTTTTCATAATAAAAATAATATCTCTGGCTTCCAACTTAATTGTATGGTTTGTTTGATTAGTAAAACAAGCCTCCGGTTTTCTCCAGAACACTGTTGTATATGAACATATAATATAACGTTTTATTGTGTCTTCTTTGTCAATGCAAACATCACATCTGTTGAGGACATCTTAAAATCGTGAGATGTAGGAATTAGTGGGATATATACTATGCAAAATTCCCCATACATAAGAATTGAAGCATTATCATTTATAAACAACCTGCTGTTGATTTTGAACGCAGCCCAGTTGGTCTACTACCACTTCACCCCTACGTCATTTCCGTTATACAACCATCTCCGAGAGTTTTGTCCAAGATGGCGTCAACGCAGTTAACGGATGAGGAGCTTTTCTCCGAATTAAAGCACTTTGGTGTCACTCCAGGCCCGGTTACCGAAAGCACTCGCCCGGTATATTTAAAGAAATTGAAGAAGCTTCGCGAGGAGCAACAGCAGCGGGGCTCCAGACCGGGTAAAACCCGTAGCAGCGGGGCCATCAACAGCACCAGTGGCGGAGGCAACACGGCGGGATCCAGGCCAGCCAGCCATGACGTCACGCACCTGAGCTCTAGCAGGAGACCGGGCAGGAAGTCCTCTGTCCTGGGCTTCAGCTCCGACGAGTCTGACGCTGAAACTCCACTTAAAAGAAAAGGCCTCAATCACAGCAGTAGGGCAGACCGAAGCTCCGGGTTTCCACCGCAACCGAAGATAAGGCCAACAACACCGAGTGTGGCTAACAAGAGTCAGTATGGCGTTACGAGTAAGCTAAATAGCAACAATTCTTCCCCGGGTCCGGGCGGACAGAGAAGTGTCTCGCTGGGCTGGGGAGTTCGTGCCAGATCCAGCCCTGAGGCGGAAGGGAGGGATTACGACGAATCGGGGGACGAGGATGATTATGCGGGGGAAATAGAGAAGAACTCTCGCTCTTTAAATGGTTGTGGGGCGTCTCACTTAAACACTAGCAAGCTAGCTGGGGATTACTCAGACTCGGACGAGGAGGAGGTTGGGGGCCTTAGTGTCGGAGACCAACAGCGGGATAGGTTGGAGCCTAACGTTAGACGGAGCCACCCGAAAGCGGAGTTTACTTCCCACGGAGTGGGCCGAGGGTCCCAGACGGGAGGGGCAGCCAGACAGGTTAACCCGCCTGAGAGTCTAAATATGGTTGGGAACCGGAGGGTGGAGGGGGAGGGAGACGAGGTAAAGAGAATGGACTCAGACTCATCGGGAGGCTTGCGGAGCCACAACGTCCCCAGGAAGTCCATCTACGTGTCTCTCGCCGAGAACCACGGAGGAGAGGCCGGCAAAAACAACCACGTCGACGGCGAGGACGGAGCTTACAGAAGCAGCACTAGTAGGTTCGCCATTGGGTTGAGACCGCGCTTCTCAAACTACAGCAGCCTGTCCCAGACCTACAGGGGCAACCACTCCAATCACACTGCTCCCAACCACTCATATAGCCAGGCAGTGCTGAAGCAGAAGCTGTCTGTCCCGGAGGATGAGCTGCTCCAGCAGTTTAAAAGGGAGGAGGTGGCCTCTTCTGGTAGCTTTAGCGCTCACTACCTGTCCATGTTCCTGCTCACGGCAGCCTGCCTCTTCTTCCTGCTGCTGGGCCTGATGTACCTCAGGATGAGGGGCTCTGGATCCTCGGAGGTGGATGGAGTCAGTAAGTATCTGACATGTGCAATTTAAGCTTTTCCATTGTTTATCCCCAGAGCATAAAGTAACTGGTCTTGTTGTAAACAGAGCTGCTGAACACACCTGCTTTTGGAACCTCAACTACAGCTCCCATTATGGCAAAAACAAAATGTACCAGGTTTTTTTTTTTCAAGCTTGGGGGGGGATTCACAACAATAATCAAATTCTATTTCTGAAAACATGCTAAAATAAAAGTGTTGAGCAAAATATTATTAGCCTACTTTCAAGCCTGGTATCGTGCATATACACACGTTTCAGCACAGACAGAACAAACATCTGCACAGTAACTCATCTGCTCCCAGTTCTTGTGTTCCCTGACAAGACATCATCCTGATATGATGAAATGATATCCCAGGCAGCCGGCTACCTAGTGCTAGCGGACTGGACGACATCATCACTGTTCCCCTTACTCCCATGTCTTCACCTCTTGTAACCAGTGACAATATTTTGTCAACACTTGCAAACTTTAGAGCTCAGATCAGTGTGCACAGTCCTGTATTAAAACTATTCCTCCTGTAGTTTCAATCACTCACTAGGTTTGCTTTGTAATGGCCATAGCCAGCTATCTGACAGGAACATAATCCCTCACTCTTTAAGAAATGTTGGTTCAATCCTGTCCCCAAACACACTCTAGACTAGAGGGAGTGGTTTCTGATCAAGCTGGCCCAAACTTTCACCATCCTCCTTGTAATGTATGGATGAATACACATTTCCAGACTTCCCTGCACTTGCAGACTTAGAGGAGTTCCCAGCAAGTTTGAAAGTGCTAAGAGTTACCCAAATCCCCAATTCATAAAGTACAGAAGGACTCTTGAACACACTTTCTGCAGACTTCTAAAAGAGTTTGCTTGGTGTGCAAATTTCTTCAGACTTCGTTCAGACAATTACCCATAATGCATACCAATATCGACAATGAAAAAGAAAGGAATAATAATGTTATCAATTGTGGCCTCGTTCAAGTAAACGTTAAGGTTGAAAACTTGATTGACATAAGAATCTTTTACAATTCTGAATAATTTCAAATACCAAAAATGTTGTGCACATGGTCAAGGATGAACATTCCTGCCATGGGTTTCACACTGATCCACAGGTGGCAGTAACGCAGCAAGAAAGAACACCAATAGAATGTAAACGCAGGTTTCAACTTAAAATAAAAGAAGTGTTTTAAATAGAAGGAAAGCTGCAAACAAGCATGTAGCGTATTTGTTAGATCCCAATGATACACAGTGGGTTTTAGTAAGTAACACAGAACGTAAACAAAAACAGAAAACTCATTAGGGTCAATGTAGTGAGATGGCAGTGCTCCAAGTGCCTAGCTGATGTGGTGAGGTTTCAAGGGTTGAGTTTCATGTACAGACACTGACTCACATGTTAAGTGATGTCTGAACTACACTCGCATTCCACAGTCTCCAAACGTGCCGACTTATTGTAAAAGACCAAGTTTTTCCTTCTACTAATCCAGCTTGTGCCTTTTTTAAATGTGTGGTGTGTTAGGTTTACAGCGAGGTTCTAGTGAGCATGCTGACGTTTCTGTCTGCTTGAATGTATCTCTCTCTCTCTCCTTTTGTTGCAGTTAAGAGCCACCCTTTTGGCAGCGATTTTGACGATACTTATGTAAGTAAATATTTTCTGATTCCTCCCCCCCCTCTTTTAGCTCTGTGTCCAGCAAAGTTGTGTTGCAAAGTTTGTGTTCAATATATTGAGCACAGGAAGTGTACTGTGAACATTTCTCCTGGCGTTAGATGGGAAGCGTAATGGATTTGAGCAGGATTGATCCGTTCTTTACTCTTATGTGTCATCCTCCGCATGCTGGTGTTGCAGTGAGGCAACACATATGCAAGTTAAAATGTGAAAAATATTCTGTGCGCACCAGTTAAAGAGTTAAAGAGGTTGGCCATGCTCATTATCATTAGCAAAGAGCAGTGTAGAAAGCATTCAGGAAGCAGCTTCTGATTTTTATCATCACTTTCTCCAGTTATAATGACACACGTCGCCAGCAGCAGGTTATTGGAGCTGTAAGTAATGAATGTTAATTTTTGAGTAACTTGATCACAGGCCATAAACAAGTCTGTTGTCTGGGTGAAGTGCTTTCTGCAGCCGGTGTCTGTACTCATCCAAAAATCATTTTATTGTTGGACGCTCCAACCTATAGCACCAACTGCGAGTAGAGTCTGTTTGTTTCTATAGTTCCAACAAAGTCTTCTCTAGATGATTGCGTCACGTCAATTTCAGGACTCTCATGATCCCAGGGTATCTTTCATTCATATAGAATTAATATATCAATACATATAATATAATCTTATACATTTATAATCTTGAACCAGGATCTTCAGTATTTGGACCAACTAGCTCGGGAAAAACAAGGTTTCAGATTAATTATCTATTTTTTTTTTATATTTGCGATAGATATCAACATTTAAGGAAATGTATGTGTCATATTGAACTTGGTATCACCAGATCAGGGCCACAAAACATGATTAGGACATCCCTACTAGATTATAATATTTCAATTCTCTTCAGGTTTTCAGTTTGAATCTTGTTTTTAACTTAAAGTGCCATTACAAAGATATATAAATGTGTAAAGAAATAGATGTATGCAGATCTGCTGGTAGAGTGTGTCCACTAAGTATTTATTGTTTGCAGAACAAGGAGGATAAGGACCTGATCCTGAAGCTGCTGCTCAATCTCCATGACCACCTGGCCCAAGTCGCTGGTAGCTATTAACTCTGTAATACACTCGTGACTGACTAAAGAGCTGTGTGAAGGAATAAGACATTATTAGGCTTATTATGTAGCGAGTATTAGCTTTACACTTACATCTGCGAAAGAGTTAAGTTGAAATATATGAAACCTAATTCCAGAACTCACTTCTAGTTCTTTGGAACTACAGTGACTCTGACATTAAAATACACATGTGCTGTCAGTCGGGCAGAGCTGGCGAAAGCAGCTTCTGATGTTGTCATAGAAACTGAGAAATTGACTAATACCCAAGTGATGATATCTTAATAAATTCCTTATCCAGAGTACTCTTGTACTTTCTTCAAATCACATCCTATTGTAATGATCCAGCACGTACATGCATATAGTGTATTAAAAAATCTCCTGTGATATAAACTTAAGGTCATGCGGCCCAGTCCCTTTTGTGCCCGTCATGTAAACACGACGTATGTAACATGTAATCGCTAGATACACAGGCTGTGAAGACGTGTTGCGATTCTTCTTCAGTGGTGGTTTGATTCTGTGATTGCAGGCCAGCATGACTGTGGAGACCAGCAGCATCCGAACAGGAGTCTGTCCATTGACGAGGCCTCTACTTATTTACAGGTATGTCCACACATGAACACCCCTGCCTGTTCACCAACACCTAAATCGGGCTGTAGTGTACAGTAGTGATCCTGACTGCTGTAAATATCAGACATTACAGACTACACAACAAGGTTTGTGGATCATAATGACCATGAACATGTTTGGAATTATATATCCGACAGGGTAACCTGGGAGCTTGTCTGATCCCTTTTTTTTCCTTTTGCAAAGTCTGTGTATTTTGCAGAAGGAATACAGCAGAACAACCTTTTGATTTGAGAGGTTTTGAATCCCGTTTGAAGGCAGGATACGAGAGTGGTGCTGAATTAAAGTGGAGAGAATAAAAGGAGCCGTTTTAATTATAATTATTATTCCACAAAAAAAACCCATCCTCACAGCAACACACTGATACACACGATCCCTTAAATACACAGCTACACCTTTACATCATGCCCATGCCTGTATCCCAGCTTCTCCAATTTAAAGTCCTCTACGACCACGCGACAGTAGTATGAAGTGTGCATTGATGTTGAGCGGATGCGGCCTGATATCACGCCGTCGGCCACCTTCTTCAGATACGACAATGAAACAAAACTTTAGCTTTATTCACAGAAATTAGACATCTTGAGTCAGATTATTTTCTTTCTTTTTTTATTGACTTGTGCTAGACAACTTGACAAACTGAGGGACACAACAGACAAGGAACAAACTGAAGATACAAATGGCACTATAGACGGACGACAGCAACCCAAAATTGCTTTAAACGGCTCTCTTGTTCAAGCAGGCTCGTTTTCAGTGGGAGTGGATGTAACTGGATCTCACCTCCTGTCTAGAGTGAATCGGCATCAGTTTGCCTCTGCTTGTGTGTTTCTGTCGCTTGAATGTAACTTAAATGAAAGGCAGCGTTCACCGCATTGACTATGGAGCAAACTGGAGTGTTTTCTCTGAAAGCAGAGCAGCTAAAAAGAAAACCCAGAGAGCATGGAGTATTACTGAAAAGCAATAATAGTAAAGCAGCACCCTTAGGAGTGGTGACGCGTGGAAGCCGACTTAAGCGTCACGTTGGAAGCTGATTGGTGCTGTTCCTCTCATCAGTGCTGTGTGTCTTTTTGTTCAGACTCAGAATCCGGAGTTTGAAGACCTTGTTCTTAGTTCTCTGGAGTGGATCATCCGGACAGGCCAGGATGTTGGGATAAGGTAACGCAAGATCTACGTATTCATGCTGATCACAAGCCTTGCATGTGACATATCTACTCACTGTGCGTGTGTGTGTGCGTGTGTGTGTGTGTGTGTGTGTGTGTGTGTGTGTGTGTGCGCGTGTGTGTGTGCGCGCAGGCTGACAGGGCAGGTAGCCGATGATCCATTGACCGATGTGTCCGAGATCTCTCGGTTGGAGTCCACGCATCCCAAGATGCCCTTCTCGTGCCGCTTCCGCCGAGCCTTCCTCACCGTCATCAGCAGAGTCATCCTCATTGCAGTTGGTGAGCTAAGCGACGGCACATAAATAACAGCAGGCACTGAAACGTGTGCCGTGTAGATCACAGCTCCTTAGATGAGGTTGATGCGTGCGCCTACACCGGTTAGAGTTGAGCTGCCAGTGTCACTAAAGATGGCGTAATGTTACTGCCAATAGACGGTTAACAGAACACAATGTTTCCCTTGTTTGTTTTGCATGATCCTTTTTAAATCAATGTGAAGAATAGATATAATAGCTTTAATTCTTTTTGCAGCGGAAAGCTAAGGCTTCTGTTTTTCACGTTGTAAGCGCGCCAGAGGATCGGCACCAGATGCTACTCATAAAGACGAGCATATCTCAAATAATTTATGGAGTGTTTAGAAATACATCTTGTTCATGTTTTTACATTTAGAAATATTTTTGGTTCAGTATGTTTTTTTTTATTGACAAACATTTGATGAGAACTTTCTTTTAAACTGTCACAATTGTAATACTTTTATCAATTATTATGGTTTAGTGATTTACATAACCTTTAAGCTTAGCTTGTTAAGAGTTTAGGCATATGAAGAATTTGAAGATACACCAATTCCTGACATCACAATAAGCAAAAATACCAATGTAGGCACTGGTGGAACCTTTTCTATTGTAGTGTTCGAAGGTTTCTATAGAAACCTTTGAAATAAAGTGTTCTATAATATCGTGTGTGTGTGTGTGTGTGTGTGTGTGAGATACAGACAGGAGCAATCTGGCTGCTGCACACCTACAGTTTTTGTTTGTTATCAACAATAGGACATTATTTAAAAAACTACAGCTGCTGTTATTGTAATATGCTATAGTGCTGCTAACATGTAAAATACCATGACACAGTGATATATATATTTTCTGAGATGCTTATCGTACCATGAACATCTCATACTGTTGCAGCTATTCAAGCCAGAAATGTCAAAAATCCTACACATATAGGAGCTTCTTAGAACAAAACATGCATGTGTTTTGTCAGTGAATTTGAAGATAAATCTGTCGATTTGAAAGGACTTGTGATAAAACGAGCATCCTCATGCATGTTTGGTCATAGGTAACAACAGACAGGGGCAGCAGTAACGGTAAAAGCATCCGTGGGAATTACTATTTTGCTCCAGCAGTGGAAGCAGGTTTTCAGTCGCTGTGTTTGAACCTGTGAATCCTGTGTGTCCGCAGTGGTAGGCTGTGTGTGGAGTGTGGTCTGCTACATGAAGTATCGCTGGAGGAGAGAGGAGGAAGAGACCAGGCAGATGTATGACATGGTGCAGAGGATCATCGGTAAGGAACACCACACACTCGCCAGACCGACTCCAGCAAGTGTCTTACACAGAGATTAGGAAATAGTTAGCACTTTGATCTGCGTGAGTCCCGGACCAAGATGGTACTGAACATATTTCATCCAAAATACCGGAAGCATTGGCCAACTGTCTTCGACTCGCTAGTTGTTCTCTGAGTGCTGTTTTTAACTCTTAACTTCTTCCTAATGTTGTTTAGATGTGTTGAGGAGCCACAGTGAGGCTTGCCAAGAGAACCAGGACCTGCAGCCCTACCTGCCCATCCCCCACGTCAGAGACTCCCTAGTTCAGCCTCAGGACCGGTCAGTACCAACACGGCCACAGCTTCATCCTTTGCTATCTGAATCCAGATAAGCAGAACTTCACAAGGGTGGAAAAAGTATATCAGGGACTGAAGTTAACACCTGCCACACAGCAAAACTAAACCTCGCTGTAACATCACCTACACCACTGACTGATTATACAACACTACAACACTGACTACGCTGTACAAAATGTGCGGACAGTTAAATAATTTTAGAGTTTTCCTTGTCCGCTGCAAGAGGTCTAAGAACAGAGGGTGTCGTATGCTGCACAGATGCTAAGGACCCCTGAGGCAATCTTTCAATCGGTGATATTGGGCTATATAAATAAAACACTTGATTGATTGATCTGGACTGTTGGAGAAAGTCACACAAAACCTTTTTCCTCTTCTTCAGTGGTAGCTGCGTTACTGGGGAACAGCAGTGAGCTGGAGAAAGGAAAAAGACAGTTGCGTCTTTGAAATGCCCTTTTAACTCCAGTAGTGTGTATATAAAGCAATATAGCAAAATGGACTGCATTCACATAGCGCTTTATATCACTCAGGAGTGATACACAGTCACACTATGCCATCGGGAGCAATTTGAGGTTCAGTATCTTTCCCAAGGACACAAATGAATGTCATGTTGTGTGTTTCTCTCTCTTGCTCTGAGCCAAGAGGAGAAAAATACTATGAATATAATCTCATCTGACGTGAGAAGAACTTCAAACTAAAACTCATTCACAGTGCTGTTTTAAGGAGATTAAAGAAGAGAGGCATTTAATCTCTGTCTGTGTTTATGTGTGCTATAGCCTTTCTGTTTGTGTCTGCATTCATGTTGCAGACATGTGACTTGGTGGGATTGTTATTGTGGCTTTCATGGAGAAGTAACTCAGACAGTTGCCTGTTGCAATGAGCTATCGGCACCGATTGATGTCTCAGGTGAGGAAGGTGTGTCAACAGCTGTTATATTTTACAGGAAGAAAATGAAGAAGATTTGGGAGCGGGCTGTGAAATTCCTCTCAGCCAACGAGTCCAGGATTCGAAAAGAGACCCAGAGGATCGGTGGAGCGGACTTCCTGGTCTGGAGGTGGATCCAGCCTTCTCTTAGTTGCGACAAGACCTCGATTCCCTCCAAAGTCTGGCAGGGAAAAGGTAACACACGCTAAACCTTTTCTCGTGGCTCGACGGAGCCTTTCAAGTTGTAGCAATGACTCCTTCAGTAACCTGTAGTTGCAAGGTATAGATAGATAGGTATAGATCATTTAAATGTGATAGGCGACAGCACACCATCACTGCGCCTCCAAATTTATTGAACAAGCTACTTCTAAGGGCTCCAGCATGCTCTGCGTGGAAACTCACGCAATCTCCTGTGTGCATGCGTGTCCACTGTCTGCTTTAAACCTGCGTTAGTCTGTGCAAGACTTGTCATTGGTTCTTGCACTCGCACTGTAGTAGGTGTGTGTTGCGGACCCACTTACAGTAAGCAAGGCTGTTTAATACGAAAGTTGGAAAAGCCAGAAGTACCGGTTCTATATGTCGGTGGTGTGCGCGTGGAGGGAGTCAACCCACACTTTCTGAAGCAGCTCTGTGCACCGGGCTAACCTCGACAACCCAGCTGCATTCTAATGTGATTCCACCTTACCTGTGTTCACTGGACTGAACCTGCTCTGACGTGATCATCAGTTCATGGACATTTTGTCTCTCCTCTTCAGCTTTCCCTCTGGACCGAAGGAATTCACCTCCCAACAGCCTGACTCCATGTCTGAAGATCAGAAACATGTTTGACCCAGTCATGTGAGTACCAGAATCTGCTGCTTGTTTATAAATGCGCTTAAAGGGCTACCAAACTTAGTCTTGTTTCCGGAGTTGACTATCTGCTCTTTTTTTGTATTTGTGTTTTCAGGGAGGTTGGGGAGAACTGGGATCTCGCCATCCATGAGGCCATCCTGGAGAAGTGCAATGACAACGACGGTATCGTCCACATCGCTGTTGACAAGAACTCACGAGAGGTACGCTCCGTCCTATGAGCGATGTCACGCGTCCATGCTGTTGGCTGCAGTGATGTCACACTATGCTTCTTGCTCTCTCCACAGGGCTGTGTCTATGTCAAGTGTCTCTCTGCGGAGCACTCGGGGAGAGCCTTCAAGGCACTTCATGGCTCCTGGTTTGATGGTAAGTCACGCTCGATGATGCTTGATGATGCCATGACATCACTGCTAAAGCTTATAACATAACTTAACATGCTCATTGTATTATTAGAAGCAGAGATGCAACAGAGAACATTAGTTGAGATGTTGGATCTTGGATGAGTTTTACTGTAGCGCCCCCTCTGGTGAAACTGTAAGCATGTGATGTTAGCTCCATGTATTCAAGAGCTTTGTTGGGATCGGTCAGTGACAGGCTCCTGCTTTTGGTTCAACAGGTAAGCTGGTGACCGTGAAGTATCTGCGTTTGGACCGATACCACCAGCGCTTCCCGCAGGCCCAGGGCTGCAGCACGCCTCTGAAGGCCTCCAGCCTCCACGTGAACACCACAAGCACCATGAACACTATGCCCCGCCTGCAGCACCGCGGCTCAGCCAACTCTTCAGGCTTCTCATGAGATCAGCATAAGTGTTCGATTTATCATTCTCCTCTGTGCCCTCCCAGCATGACAGCACCAGTCTGCTGCTGCTCCTTCACTGCTTTATAACGGGGAAGACTCCAGTCTGTGTCTCGGGAGAGCTTTTTTTTTTTTTCCCCAACACTGGATTGAAAGAAGTTCGGCAGTGTTTGTTTTCAATAATCTTTGTATCAAAATGTCATGGATTTAACAAGGAAGCAAAGTACTTCTGGAATATTTAAGCTTTGTGCAGAGACTCCAACCCTCCCTCCTTCTCTTCCACAGTCTAACTGATGCCATGATGGAGTTCATTTGGAAATGGCTGCATGTATGTAAGCTTTCAATACAGCACGGTGTGGGTGTTGATGTCCCGAAGATGGTCGATGTACTCCCTGTTGTTATTATTATTCTGATTATTATTATTTAGTCAAGTGAGGAAGGCATGGACAGACTTGTAGAGGGTGTGCTGTAAATACATGTGAATGGTGGCACAAGATTTATTACGTCCTCGGTATTAAAAGCAAACCATAAGCTCACGTTTTTCTTGCTGCTCACATCTGTATCCAGAGGCTGCCTGAGAGGCTGCACCAGCACCAGCACACACCAACAGTTCAGCTGGGAGGGTAACCGTGAGGATGCTGACTCAGCCTCTGTGTTGGTTGTTTTGCTACATGTATTCCATGTATGGCCTTTTCTTCCCCCTTTTGTCTTTTTAATTTTGTTATAGCATCCAGCAGTGCTCCCAAACTCAACTTTTGAGCGATTTATAACAGAATCAGGGAGTGTACCTTTTTTTTTAACAGTCACCTGAAGCTTTCTTCTCCAGATATAATCCAATATATTCCCAAGTTATTATTGTTTCTTATTATGTTTCTTATTTACCTCTTTCAAGTAGGGTCATTTTCACTGTTGACGTGTCCCCTCATTGAATTTCCAAACCTGTTCTCAACAAGTGCTGTGTATTGTCATCTCTGTGCGTGTACATGACCAACAGACCAGAGGAGCACGCAGACGTCAGGATAGTTTCATGTCCAGTTTACAATCTGCTCATCTGGTGAGACGGATGTTTTTTTGTTCATGATGGAACCTGATGCTGTCACTGCTGGTCTTTGATCATATCAGCCTCTTGTAATGATGCTACCACTCTTTTATCACAAGGAGTACTGTGAGGATGTTTTTAATACTCAATCCCAAATATTCCAACCCCCTGTAAAGGAGACTGTACTGAATTTAGGGAATTTCCTGATTGCTTGCGTGTTTTTACAGCACCTTTTTTGGTATTCAGAAAACGCTACAAATCCAGGAGTTGCCAGACATAATTTCATTTTTTTTAAATGCAGTGACTTGAAAGTTGGATTTAGTATTTGCAGTGTGAAATTGTACAAATGATGCACATTTCAAATGTTCAAAAACAACCCAACTGTGCCTTAAATTTGTGCTTTTTTAAGACTGGCACTGCATTACTGGAGAATGTACTGGATTTAAGAAATGTTAAAACTGTTTAAAGGGTGAGTAAGGCCTGCCATAGATGTAGTTTTGGTAGAGTTTGACATCTTCAGATTTGGTATTTTGTAGCAGTTTACTTTGATATTAAACCAAATGCTTCTCTCTATTTATTATTATTTTTTAAATCAGCTGTGGTGATGTACTATTTTAATGTCACTAGACCAGTTACATATGTGTCATAACTTTTCTTTCATCGAGGATCGACCTTACATCCGCTTCCAAACAATTGTCAGGATGTGTAAAAATGACAAAATAAAGTGAACACTTTCCGAAATAAGCCAGTCGATAGTGCATCACTGTAATCTATTTTTGTACGTCTCCAGTAGAATGGTGCACCTGCAGCGTCTCAGCCCACACTGACTGTAATGAGGCTGAATGTAAATGTTGGTTTGATGTGATGGCACTTCTCCAGCCTTGTGCGTCACCTTTTAAAAAATGCATCCTCGTGAAAGCATTCTTTTCCTCTGATGTATTTTATGTAAACACTGTACATTGATATAATTGTAATATGTACTATTATATGCAGCTTTATTTCCAATGTATGTTTGGAGTTACCAGTATCCCTAACCTGCTAGCCAGAGGGGGAGGTGTACAATACTACAGACATTTAAGAAGATACAGACGTTTTAATGTAATTTGTCAATTGTACAAACGGCTCAAATTAAAGGTTTATTAGGAGTTTTTAAAATTGTGCTTGTTGTGCTGTTGTGTCATGTGCACACACGGGGCAGAAACATTTTTATCCATCTAACCTAGATATTAAGCCAACATATGCAAAGGATAAAGTAGGCCTTTACACTGTCCTGATGGTATTCATCATCATTAACATTGAAACTAAAAATGTTGCTCGACTTTTAGCTGCTGTGGTTTTTAGTCGCTTTATTCGTGTTGAAGACGTTTCCCTAAATTAAATGAGTGCGAGCTTTGTAGTCCGGTTACATCATGCTGTGACGAGGCTGGGGTCCTGGCCATAATTGGAGATGTGCAGGCACTCTGTTATTCCACCCGTAAACACACGCACGCACGCACACGCACGCACACACACACACACACAGCCTGTTGGTCTACGGAGCGTGTTAGCCTCTTTAGCCTGTGTGCACCAGGTCCATTTTATGTGCCAACCTGACACCGGTACATTAACGCTGGCGACACAACGCTTCACTGTCAACATAATCTTCCTGCTGCTGCTCCTCTCAGGTAATTTATGCCACTGTTTTGTATTTTGTGGACTAATGTACGATAGTTAGCTTAACCGTGACATGGGGCGAAATGTTTTGTGGATGTTGAGGAATATAGCAGCTCAAAACATGACATAAAACTCACTGGAATAGCAGCGGGAATTTCAGAAAGGACCAGCAACCTTTCGGAAAACACTAATATTATAATATATTAATGTACGGTTGTGTTTAGGCTCTTGTGTTGGCATGCACAGTTAAGACACAGATAGGCGGCCGTGTGCTAACTGTGCACAGCCCAATGTAGTACAATGTACTTTAACTTTTCACAAGGTAACCTTAGCCTTCGCAGACAGACCAGTGCAGGAGTGGAGCTCCTGTCTGGGACATCCACAACACTCCCTCCGTTTCAATATGGCGCCGCGCTAATTAAGCAGCTGCGTGCCTCTGGACATCTGCGAAGTAAACCGGTGTTATTGAATGTTTTTCATAACGTTACATTTTAATAACTTGGTTACTTTAATACACATACGCAGTGATGTTTCAAGTTAAACAGAGACATAAGTAAACATAAAGGAAAATTGGATAAAGAATATCAAGGTTAAAAAAAGTTTGCCATAATTGACCCCTATTTTCATGAAGCTATTTCAAACCTACATGAACACTTTGATGCATGAAAGCTCAAAGCAACGTGACAACTAGTGACATCTAGTGGCAGTGTCTGCCACAGCATCTTTAGTTCATCTACATACAGCATTGTAAGGAGTGCATGATTAGCAGATTAATTTTACAGCAGACATTTAGGCTTGTCATTGCGGGAAAAGCACAGCTACAATTCATAACAATATAAATTACTGCATTATAGTTATGTGAACTAGTTCCTGGTATTTTGAACGCAAGCTCCCAGTCATGGCTTACTGGGACACTTGATGGAAATGAGCCATCGTAAATGAAATTGGTTCCACATGTTTTTATTTCTTCTATAAGTCAAAATGTTTGCTGTGAAAAAGGTCTATTGTATGTCTCTTTCTTACCGGTTGTCTCACATTCACGTTTTTAAGGTAAAAAAGAAAAGAAAAGATGGTCAACAACTACTTTGGACAGATTACAAAAAATGACACAATTTAACATAATGTGCTTTTCCCCATTTCCCACACAGTTGAACACATACCTCTTCTCCTCAGCCTGCTGTTATACTGTTCAATTCCCTGTTTGTACGCGCTGCCAATTTGGGTATTAGCCTAATTTCACTGCTGCTGCTTTAATGTTTGATAATCCTGCCAGAAAAATACTTGAGACTCTGAAAGCCTGTTCTTGACCTGATACCAGCCCCTTACCCGCCGAATAACACACACAGGAAGCCAAAATATCTCACATTAGCTGAAAATGTCAGGAATTCTCACACTGTTTAACAAAATATTTGCTGCAGTTGAAGTTCAGTGATAAAATACCAACGCCCTTGGGCCCCTCCTGGCTTTAGCTGTTGTGCTCTTGTAAGCACTGAAATATTTCTCTTTGTTGAGTATGGAGTCGGTATGGCTGATTTCATTCTGCAGCAGAGCTATGGGCAGCAGAGTTACACAGTAGTGTACAAAGCTGAATACAGAGAGAGCACTGAGTGTAGAAAGCAAAAACCTGTTGGTGAGCTTCTTCCTTGTGGCCTAAATCAAGTAAAGAAACACAGCCGTAACATGCGTTTTTGATTATTATTACATAACATCATCTTCAATGTTTCTCGCTGAATCCTTTCATCTGCAACCACAACAGAGGAACGTCTGTACTTGATCAATTGTACGGCATAGTGTACTCTGTAGTGTAAAATGTAGTGTACGGTAGGGATGTCACTGGTACCAAGTCGAAAATGTGTTTAGGACTCATTATCAACGCACCCAATTCTTTTCCCCAGGTTAATGGTTAATTTGAACAACAAATCTGCAGCAGGAACGCTAGTTTACGTTAGCTGTTAGCAGCCGGTGAACGGAGGTTCCTCAGAGTTGCATTATGATGCCTTCAGGCTCTTTTAAGTAAATTATAGGTTAATTATAAGGTTGATTATAACGTTATCATGATGTGTTCAAATGTAGTTTTGAAAATGTAGTTTTTGAGTAGAGCGATATCGTACAATATAGTGGAAATGCAGCAGTAGAGTCTTGACACTCCAAAGCAACAGTGTTGTTTTGATGT